>NC_087513.1:56926335-57036751 GCF_963921805.1 Phalacrocorax carbo
ACTAAATTTGAGCTACAGCAGTGCCTGAGGGAAAAGAAAAAATAAACAAACAAACAAACAAAAAAGAATCAGAGGACAGTTTATCAGATGCAATGTTAGGAAGGGATGGGGGTTATGGTTAATAATAAGCCAGTTCACTGTTCTGCTCCCAGGCTACAGACCAGTCTCCCTCTCCCTTCCCCCAGCTCCTCCATCACTCCCATCCTGCCTCCCGCCCTCCCTGTCGCTCACCCTTTCTGCTCTGTCACTTCTCGTCAGGCTGGGAATTTGATGCAAGGAGCCTGCCTCTTCCCACAGCTTCACACCACTGACCCAGTCGTCAGCGTCGGCGCACCCACCCCCCTGCCAGCCCCCCCGCTGGAGGGTGGGAATGTGGTGCTTGGAGCACACCAAACCTGCAGGGGAAAAGTTCTCCATTTGCTGATGATGGAGCAAGAGGAAGGGTCTGCCCAAGAACCCGCGGCTGCACGGTGCAGACAGAGCTGAAGGGGAGCCATGGAGCCACTACATTTGGCCAAAACAGTTTGTCCTGCTGATAGAGCTATGGCCTGGCACCCATATAGTATCTGCATGGCACTGCTCAGGAGGCCCAGGCAAGGACAGCAGGGGTCATCCCCAGCCTGCAGCATGAGTAGGCTCTGCATCACCTCATCCTACCCCATCTGTTGTACAGCCTTTGAGGGGAAAAGCCTTCTCCTCTTCCTACCCTGCATGCACCCCACTGGGACTTGTGGGGCCAAACACAGCAATGTGCAGAGCAGGCAAGCGCTAATGGGTTGGACAGGGAGAAAAGGACTCGGCATTTACAACTGGGAGATGAAGAGGAACAGCTCCCCACAACACACCAAGAAGTGACCCACAAAATACTCTGCCTCTGCGAGGGCAGAAAAGACACGTGGCTTCTTGTCACCATCAGCACTCCAGAGCCGCTATTTCAAAAAGGAGCTGCCTTGATGTTGGCTGGAGAGCAGGGCTCAGGCAGCTCCTTTCAGTAGTGCTCCCTTGTATCCTGCAAATCAGGCCAGCACGACGCCAGCCTCTCTGGCAAAAAAGTTGCCAAACAAAACTCCTGGGAGAAGGCTGCTTGCCTAAGACATGTGGCTGCTAAGTGGTCTGGCTGCCAAGCAAACGATGGTGCTCCGAGTCCAACACAGGGCCGTCAGGGGCCAGCGCTGAGCTGGGTAGAGCTGCCATTAACTGGCCAGCTGCTGTAGCACAGCAGGCTCAGCCTCCGTCTCCCGCTCCCTCCCAGCCTCCCTGCTGGCACCAGCCCCTGCTGACCCTCTGCAGTCCCCCTGCGAAAGCCACTGTGGGAGTGTGAAAAGTAGCCAGGCAGAAAGCCCAGCTGCTGCGAAAGCCACCGGGACCCGGAGGCCTGTGTGCGCCTACAAATGCCCTCCAGCACCTGCACATCTGCCTACAGGCATGCACATGTGTTAGCACCCAAAACAAGGACAGCCTGTTCCCACACATCTGCATCTTCACAGCAATGGGCCATGCACATACATCACCCGTGGCGGGATGTCTTTCAGGCAAACACACCCTGAAACAGGTAGGACTGTCTACTTGAGGAAAAGCATCAGGCAGGGATTAGGCTGTCTGTATTTTCCTCCCAGGTCGGGCACTGGCAAGCTGGGCAACCCTGTGTGAGTCACCTTTCCCCTCCGTGTAGAGAGGATAACATTTCTATCTTTTTGCTGAAGTGTGTTGGAGCCCAAGGCTGAAGAGCAGCCTGTAGGAGCCGAGTGCTTATTATATGTCTTAAGCACATGCTTAGTGTTTCTGCATGCATCACTGCATAGGAGCTGAACTTTCAGAAAGGGATCAAAGGAGAGAGGGTATGAGAGGGGAGGGGAGAGAGGACAGGTGCCATTTCAGCTGCACTCAGCAGGAGCGGGAGAGGTGAAGAGGTGCAGGCAGGCAGCTCCCAAAACACAGGTGCCAGTGACGGCTCTCACAGCCCCTGCAGTGAGATCGTAAGGAAGCAAAGCAGCAAAAGAAAAAGCATGCAGGGAAGGAAACATTTTTAAAGCACAGAGGGTGATTCAGGACTGACTGCACCAATGGCTGACCTGCAGGCCACACAGATGAGAGGCAGGATCAGGGATGTGACTGTGCCCTTGGGATACCCCAAAAGATTGGCAATACCACTGCATGTGCAGGGGACTCGTTCACTCGTACCTCTCATCTATTCCAAGCACAGAGTACCTAAAGAGTCCTTGAATGGGAGCTACAGCAGCCAAGAGAGGAGGCCAAGGCTGAAGACTTCAGGGCAAAGATGAGGCACGGGTACACCAGTGCAACTTCTCAGGTGTTGCAGAAGGCAGATAGGCCTGCAGCCATGAGTGGGCAGAAAGAGGATCCAAAATTTAGAGGTGAAGACCAGGTCACAGGTGCTGGAAGCAAATGTGAAGTAGGAGGAGAATGAACTTCTGTTAGCTCATATGAGAGACAGACTTCCCAATCTTCTAGCTGCAGGGCATAAAAACTGGGGAAAGGTGAGACTGGCAGAATCTTGGTAAATCATTTTCATGCACTGTTCTGTACTCTGAGGTGGAGGAAACGAAATCACAGCCGCCCAGTTGTGTTGGCTGAGGGGACCTGAAGGCTGGTTTCAAAGGCAGCCACCCAGGGAAAGCTCATCTGCTTGCTGTCTGCAAAACCACCCAAGCGCTAGAGCTGGTTTCCACTGCTGAGAGGGTTTTCCAAGCAGCACGGGTGCTACACAAAATGAATTGAAAGGCTCTCTGCCCCTTAGATCAACACTACAGACTTTCCAAAGGAGACACACATGCATGCGTGCACACACACAAAATCAATTTTCCCTCAGACACCTTTTTGGCTCACATCTAAGCCAAGATTCAGCTAGAATTAATTGCCTTAGCGAACAGCAATGCACTCCAATCCAAGCCTTGTGAGGAAAATCTGATGAATGACTTCAGTTGTCTAGAAAAATGACATGTAGTCAAAGTCTTATTTGAGGAGTGAAGGATAGCGTGCGTCTCCGTAAGGACTTATGGTTCCAGGGGTGATGGAGAGGCTTTCTTCCATCACTCTGAGAGTGATGGGTTAGGACAGCACAGCACTCCTGCAAGTAGTCAGGAGAATCATGCCGCCGTGGTCAGAGATGCAGAAAGCATGACCTACCAGGAAGGTACTAAGCAAAATGAAGCTGTTTAGATTACAGAAGATTGAGAAGGGGCAAAATAACAGTCTTCAAATACACAAAAGTTTGCTACAAAAGCAGAAGAGTTCTCAATTCTTAGTGTCCACAGTGGACAGAAGAAGCAACAGCAGGCTTACATTACAATACACAGCATTTAGTGATAAGGAGGGCAAGGCGTACAATGCACAGACTGCCTGAGGATGCAGGGGAATATCCTGCACTTCAGGCCTTCAAAACCAGGCCAGCCAAAACCTCTTGGGAATGATGCATGCATTGATCCTCCTGGGATGGATACAAATTCAGTGACATCCTGAAGACCCTGCCAGACCTGTCTTCTGGGGGTGTCTAATCCCAAATGCCTGTGGCCACCACCACAATCAAGTGTTGCTATTGTGGTGCTCTTCCAGGAGAAACAGCAGCTGTCTCTCCCCTGGGCATTCCTTCCCCAGCAATGCCCATTTATTTTGTCTTCCTGAGAGTCTCACAGAGCCCAGCATGTGTTTGCAACACTTTGTGAATAATAACACTCATATATCTCCAGCAAAATAAAAAACTGGGTTAGCTAAGGCACACGCTTGTGTACATCAGGAGCAGCCAATGCATCTGCCAATGAACCCTACAGTGCTGCAAAATCCAACCCACCAGGGACACAGGGGTTATAAAGCAGTGTATCTCCATGGGGGGAAGAGGGGAGAGTTCAGCTATAACTGGGAAAACACAACCATTTAGGTGACATTTCATAGGTGAAACCATGAATAAAACAGGACCTGAGAGACGGTTCTAACAAATTGCTCACACTAATATCCTGGCCATGGGGAGAGTGGGAGTGAATGTGCAATTACCCCAGCTCCAAAAGCTGCCTTCAGTGCCTCTGATCTGCATGCATACATATCAGAAAGGGCTGGATGCAAATAAAGCAAAAGACACATACTTACCTGCTGTAGTCTGCAGAAGAGTAGCTGAGGAAGGACATTCAGAAGGAAAAGTGAGTCAGGAGCTCTGGGGAAGAACAGAGACAAGTCAAAAGCACAGCAAGTCACAAAACAGAGACTCTTAACCAGGCGGAGTTTAGAAAAAAAGAAGAGCCCTGGCTCACAAGTTGGAGTAGGTCCCACAGCTGGTAGGAAGGTCTCAGGCCCCCAAATCCATAGACTCTCAATTGGTCACAGCCTGTGTATACAGATGCCAAAGCAACCACACCATATTTAAGAATAGCCAAGCTTGGGATGCTGGCCAAGAGACCAAAATGAAGCATGTTTGATCTGTCCCTCTCCAGCAACCAGGACCTTAAGCCACTACTTGCATGCTTGTGTGCATGTGCACATCCATCCCTACTGGGTCAAAATCCAGACTGAAATCAGACACTCTGTCAGAGACAAAGCTGTTTGCTGCGGCAAAGCAGCCAAAAGGAAGAGAGCAAAAAGCCTCAGCAGTGGGACACACAGGTAGGAACTGCCCAGCTGTCTCATCTGGCCATTTCTCTTGCCATATTTTACTAAGGCCCAATGACCAGCGGTGGGATCCCTGCAAATGCTGTCCTATGTTATCTCAGCATGGACCTGCATCCTGCCCATTAAGGTGCAGCCCCCAGAAGACAAAGAGCTGTCTGATGTTACCCATTGCCCCTCAATCATCCCTGATCACCTTGGTGTAACGGGCCTAGGCCAGTGCCCCCCAGGAGTGGACAGGAGACAAGAGAGGGCAATTGCCAATTTTAATGCGTCCAGCGATTATCAGGCTGGCAAGGATATACAGCACACAAAATCAAGCAGCAGGAGTACACAGGCAGGGAGCCAGAAATAATTACCATGATACTGTAACCAGAAAACACAAGGCCAAGCTATTTACCACACTAATTACTGTTTATCCCTGTTTATGGCTCCACATGGCAGAGGGACTGGCGGCCTGATTGGAGGTGTAAATGCTTAAAGGAACTGTAGAACTATATGCCAGGTCAAGAGAAAGCCTCTACTGAGCTGAGGACAGGGAGCAACAAGTCACGCATCCCTCTCTTTCTCTACTGGAGAGCTGAAGCTGCTGAAAGGAAGGCCCAGCTGGTCCTCCCAAGATAGTTATGGGGAAGTGCCCAGAGCCTGCTACATGCTATTTATCTGCTAATGCATCTCTGTATCTTCATCTCCCTCAGGTCTTTTTCTCCTACACTATTTCTTTTGGATGCTGCTACTGGATTAAAGATTTCCCCAAAGTGTTCCTTAATGTTCCTCCTTCTAAACTGCATCTGTTCCAACAAAGTAAGATACAGTTTTTCCCATATTAAAGCAGAGTTATTTTTCCAAGGCAGTTTCCCCACATCCTCCCTCCCTCAACACCTTTGTCTTTTCTCTTTCATTTCCAAACAGGTTCGGAAAGCAAAGGCACAGGAAGAGGGAGGGATCTGTCACAGACTGTCCAGTTGCCACCAGCAAAGATGAGCATTAGGATGAAGATTCAGGAGCTCATAGCAGGAGCCCTGCTCCAAACCCTGGCCCATCACTCTCTTCCTCATGATCTCCTGCTCGGACATTCTACCCAGCAGCACCCAGCCAGCCTCTACTGCCTCTCCTCACCACTGCCTGCACAAAGCTGCCTTGACAACAGCAAGAGGTATCTGAAATACTTCCCTAATAATTTTAAATTTTTTTTTTAATACTGGAGGCTGCATCATTGGGAAATATGTCTCCAGAGGTGCTGCCCATGCTAAGGAAGAGTCAGAGCATCCAGGCACTAGGCACTGCCTATCTCTCTAAAGCCTGGGTGCCATCACCCCTTCGTGCAGGTCTAATTCACCTTTCCCTTGCACTGCTCACCACTCACTGAATCTCCCCCTAGAAGTGTGCAGCTGGTGGGTCTCGTCTCTGCCCCTTGCATTTCTTCAGCCCAGGGACTAAAACGGCACGTACCCCTCACAAAGCTCTCTTCCAAAATAAAATCAGAAAGCTGCCTTGGCCCCAATCTGTCCCTGTACCTTCTCTCCATGCTACATCACCAGATGCTCTCGTGGAGTGAACATGTCCTATTTGCTTCTATCAAGGATGTGATATCTAAAAACCCCTGGGAGACAATGGCTTTCCAGTCTGGAGGATCTGCCTCCACCACTGCATCAGATGTGTCAGAGCAGCATTTAATTTACCTTCTCTAGTGATTTTTAACTGTCTAGTTATTAATGAACAAGTTTAACCCACTCCTGCACAAATCCCTGAAAGTCAAACAAGTCTTGGTGAGGGGGAATCAGTCTGTAAGGGAAGCAATCATAAAGTGAGACAGACTCCAAGCAAGCACTGACCCTTCAGTGCATAAAGAATGACTCCCCCTTGGCTGATCCCATCCCCTGCGAAGGCCCATGGGTGCTCAGCCTGCCATCAGAATGGGGAGTTGAGCGCTAGCCACCTCACTCTCCCCAGCTTTCCCAGTACCAAGCACCCTGCACCACTGTGCTCAGAAGCTAATCCAACCATGGCCACCACAACACGGTTCCAAAACACAGCCATGACAAGCCATCGGTGCCTATCTGGGAAAGACATTTAATTGCCTTCAGATAAAAATGATCTCATAAAAATCCGTTCGAGTCTGTTCCTCTGATAACCTGTTTCTGTTCTCAATCCTCCTCCTCCAGGATGACACCCATGTTTGCCCACCACCCCCACTATAACCACAGCACAGAAGGATGTTACCACATACCCTTCATAACCCAGACACTTGAGAAAGTGCCATCATGAAAGTAAAATACTCTTCCCAAGGGGAAAAAAGACTATACCAAGACCTCACTCTCCTCCTTCTCCCCCTTCAAAGGGAGCTGCTCTAAGCCATCCAAATTCCAGCATTTTTAAACCTCCCCTCCTCCATGCACCTCATCACTGTGAGAGACACAGCCATACCCATAGTGCATCCTCTACACCACTGCTCCCAGCCTTTCTGAGTCCTGCTCCCATAATGGCAGAAGATATCCACAAGTGCATCTGCATTTACATTTTGGCCACAGGTGGGGGGAACCCAGAGCTGCTCACACAGTATTTATACTGGGGATGGACTTACCCTGGATCTTGTACAACCGCACGTGGGAGCCGGGCATCTCCTCCATTCCCACCAGTTCACACATAGCTTATACTGACACAGAGTGGCTGTTTACCCCGTGGGCCGTATAAGAAACTCACATGCCCATATGTTAAGAGCTCAAGCAGTACAGACTCACACTTTGGCTTGCAGGGTGCAAGGGACAGCTCATGAAAGAGTTATGGGTAATCACACCTTTTGTATATGCATTGTTCCCACACTCTCCTGGCACGATGCTGCTCACGGAGATTCCTGCTGCCCTACTGCTGCAGTAGAGGCAAGTGCCTCAACAATGTCATTTGTTCCTAATGCCTGTGTGCATCTCGCAGCCTCGGCACAGTTGGTTTAATAGCTAATCTCTGCTGGGAGGCAGCTTAGGGAGGACAGGGAGAGAGAAAAAGTTGCTACGGGGATAGTGAGCAAAGGGAAAAGAGAGCAAAGTGAATAGGAGCCCAATGTATAGGAAATAACACTGCCAGGCAGAGCAGGAGCTGAATTGGCTGTGACAGGCAGACCCTCTCTGCACCTGGGATTCAAACACAAGCTTATTTTCCTGGTTTCTTCGATAGACAATGAGTCCTGACTACCTGTCACCATGCACCCAGGAGATATCACTGGCAGAAAAGGGGCCCCAGCTGCTCCTGGCTGCACGGCTGACACAGGTACGGTGGCTGAGGTCACAGGTGGCATTTCCTGGAGATGAGCAGCGAGGAGCATAGAGAGAAAAAAAGAAAAACTGAACAACAGCAGAAACTAGAGACCCGAGATGACATTCTTGCCAGAACTCCTGGTGTTCCCAGAGGATGCAGGACAGCTTTGCTGCCTGCATAGCTTCTGTCCTGCTCATCTGAGAGGCATGGGGGCGTCCAAACAGTGTGTGCCTTCAGGCAGTCACACTTCTTCTCCCCCAAGCCCCAACAGGTGCACAAGTGAAGACATTCACGGGCTGTGAAGGACACACCCCCGCAGAGGTAAGGTCAGGCTTGTAAGGTCAGGTTCTCCTAACAAGCAAGCTACACCCTCAACAGCCCATCAGAACAAGGGTATCAAAACCAGCCACGAGGGACCTACAGTGGATCACCTGAACAAGATCACTTTCACCCTTTAGTGTGACCCTCCTGCCCAGGACTGACAGCTGGTGGGCAACCCCAAAGATGAGGGGCCACCAGCTGGTATTTTTAGCCTCCCTTTTTGGGAAGGAGAAGGGTATGCCACCCCACGTCTCCCAGCGAGGCACTCAGCCAGGAACCTGCTCCTGTGCCCTCCCACGTGTCCACGCAAAGGTGCCACCCATGACTTGCCACCTTCCCCTGCCTCCTCCTCCTCACCAAACCACCCAAACATGCCCTTCCCTGCTGCAACAGGCCAAGTAACTGCTCCCAATTAAAAACCACTGTTTTCATGTTTTGTTAAGAAGAAAAAAGTAATTGAAATTTAATATAGTCAATGACTGAGAGACAGGGGAGGGTGTGTGAAAATGAGGTGGCGTTGGCGCTGGTTCCAGCAGGAAAGAGACTGAACCAAGAGGGGACCAGGGGGACACCTTGGGCAGCTGAGGTAGATCTGTACAGGAGGTTTTGAATCGGGGACTCCCAAATCAACAGACCTCCCAGCCAGGTTTCTCCCCCAGTACATCCCCCAGCATTACATGTAAAGCCTCCAGGCACTCTCCTCTGATTATCCACATACTCCAGTGAAAACCTCCCCTCCCATCCCACCCCCACCACCTGCAAGGAGCAGGACGCCTCTCTCCTGCCCTCTTCCCCGCTGCTGCCGGCCACCAGTGCTGCTGCAACCAGAGCATCAGAGTCAGCAGCCATGGGCCCGTTAGCCCAAGCTGCTGGCCGAGAGAAAGGGAGAGAAGCAGAGTAATCCTGGGGGCCCAAGAACAAGACAGGGCTCGTGATTCATCCCCTCTGTAATCACATACCCACGCCCGCACTGGCTATCACCACACTCTGGGAAGATGCTGACTATTCGAATAAGGGTGGGGTTTTTTTTAGAACTGCTGGAAATGGCAAGGGAAACTCCACTGTCAATTTAAAAAAAAATAAAAAAGGAAAGAGAAAGATCGCAATCTCATCACCGCAGCCAGTCTTACACTTTCCCCAAGGATATGTTAGAACAGCCAAGGGTGTAAGAGGAAAGCAGCCCATGGGGATCTGTTTCTGGCAGGCTGGGGGAAGGAAGGATGAGGAAATGGCTGTGGGAGGCTGCATGTGTTGCCATCCCCACAGGGATGTGGGTGCACAGGCAGCCTGGGTTTGCAGGTGAAGGCATGGAGCGAATGCCATGCTTGGGCTGGCTCTGACACCTCTGCTAGAGGTGTCGGTATCTCTGCTGTGGTTGCCACTAGAGGACCTTGTTTGGGAAAGGCAAGCTCCGATATGAGATTTTGCAATGCCAAGCTGTCAGGCAAGGACAAGGCTTGCTAGCTTTTTCACACAGCATCACACACATCACCACAAAAGTATGTGGTGTCAAGGGGCAACGTGGGGTCAGCTAGTCTGTCTGCTCTTCCCCCAGATCAATGAGACAGAAGCCATCGTTCACTGATGGCCTTTACTTCTTAGCTTGGAAAGCCCCTTCATATGAGCAGACACAGAGTTAAATTTTACAGTCAGCAAAACCTCAGCCCAGTAAGAGAAGAAACCTCTGTTGCACCCCAATGTGCCATATAGAAGGAGATATGGCACAAGCTCTCTGTCCCACAGCAGAGGACTTAGGTGGGCAGGTGGAGGGGAGGGCAAGAGCCAGGAATCACTGCCAGGGATGTGGGGCACAGGTTCTGGGCTAAAGCCCCTCAGCTCATCCCCAGAAGAAAACAGAGTGCCACCAGGACAGTGCAGGGAGAATTCAGGTCTCAAAGCACGGCAGAGGGAAGGGAGGGCACTTGTGTGTGCGAGGGAACAGTGAGAGAGAAGTATGGAGAGATTTACAGAAATTATAGAAATTTCCTTTTCTCCCACTCTCCTCCACCCTGTCATTTTCCCTTCTTCACTTGCTCTTCTGGTCTCCGTCCCACCTTCGGTCTCTCTCTCTGTAAGCACTTATTAGCAAGTTTTCTCCAGAACACAGCTATTTGGAATGTGTGTTCCTCTCCTTCCCTTACAATATTTGCTCTCTCGTTCTCCCTTGCTGGTGAAGCTGATCAGCTTAATGATGATAATACTGAACATGGTGAAATGGCTTCTTTCCCACCAAAGCCAGTTCTTCATTGCTCTGCTTTCAGGTACCAGCTACATCTATGCCTTTCCTTGTCACATCAGATGCAGAAACTCAAACATCACCTTTTTTTCCCCCCCCACCATCTCCTCCACTTGGAAGGGAAGGACATTCTCTATCATACATTTTTAATCTGCTCCTTGAGAAAGCCTGAGATGTAAAATAGCCTATTTCAGTCCTATCCCTTATTCCCAGTCAGATGTCACTCTTGGGGAACGCAATCTCCTCAAGCTAGTGGCTTGCCTAGTGTGGCAGTAGCAAGCGGTATGTTCCATGTCTTCATGGGATCTAGGTCTATGCTCAGCCCCCATTCCCGTCACTTTTGTGCTCACTGCACAGATGTAACTCCCCCAAAGCAGAAGCTGAGGGTCCATGGTAAGGTCCTGCATTTTCCAGCAAAAGAAGCCCACAGATCACTTTTGCTGTGATTCATCCTAGTGGAGAGAACAGTGTGGGCTCCCCATCTCACCATGCGTCACAGAACCTGTCCCCAATGGGAGCCCACAGAATAACTGGTGTTGAAAAAAAATCTTTCGGGAGGCCTCCAGTCCAAATCCCTGTTCAAATCAGGGCTAACTTCAAAGCCAGAGCAGGTTGCTCAGTGCTTCATCTGCTTGAGTTTTTAGTATCTCAAAGGATGCAGACTCCAAAATACCTCTGGGCCACCATCTCACACTTGATCCACCCTCATGATCATGTTTTTTCTTTATATGGAGTTGGAATTTCCCTCATTGCATCTTGTATCTGTTGCCCATTGTCCCTGATGCACACCTTTGGGAAGAGACCAGCTCCATTGTCTCTACACATCCCCCCCTATACCTTACCAATCAGATCCCCCTTATATTACTCTCCTCCAGGCTAAGCAAAGCCAGTGTCCTCAGCATCTCCTCGAATGTTATGTGCTCTAACTCCCTGATCATCTTCATGGCCCTCCACTAAACTCACTCCACTTTGCCGCTCTCTGTCTTGTATTGGGCGGGGGGCAATGCCTGACTCTACCTCTCCTTGCTTGGGACCTCCCTTGGCTGCACTAAAACCTGCTCTAAATGTTTCCTCTTTTCTTTATTTCACTGTTAAATGGATGGTAAATAGCCTCCAGGCTATCCAAGTCAATTATATTCAACAGAAACCGCAGTTTAGATCACTGTGTTCATAAGACTGTACCTAGATTTTACTATCCGCAAATCATATTCCTAGTCCAGAGGAAAAAACAATTCCCTGGCAACACCAGGATGAGGAAGGAGATGATTTTGTAAACCTCTTAACAGGGGTGGGGAGCCAGAAAACAGACTTAGTCCTGTATTCCCTGCCCAGCTGTTAGTGTGGTTTGGGAATTAACTCATTATGCTTTATTTATCATCAAAATTTTCAGTCAACAGCCAAAACAGAGAGGCACATTTTTCTCCTGTAAAATGTATTCAGCCATATCCCAATCTCTCTCAGCATTTGCTTCCACCCAGAATCCTAAAACCCCTCCACTTGATTCTTAAAGAGGTGGGAGGCAAGCTCCAGGAGTCCCAGCTGTGCTTGGTAAACGGAGGAGGAAGACAGAGGCACACCATCTTGCCATGCATAATAAACAGAGAAAGAAGCAGGGTCCCAGGAAGGTGGTATGGGGAAGACTCTACTCATACCAAGGATGATTGACCCGGGGAGCTCACTGCTGCAGGACATCGCCAAAACAGACAGCATGACTGGGTGTTTAATTGGAGGTGAGTGGTTTTAAAAGCACAGATGGCACTTACACCTTCCAGTAGGTATGGCAGCATCTAAGGGCTTCCAGGTGGAAGTCTGTGAAGTCATTAGGGATCTTCCTCCTTCCCAAAAGAAGCATGACATGGAGCGTAAAATGGAAAGGATTCACCCCCGTCTGAAAGACCTATGCACTAGCTCTTCCACTTTGTTGGGAGTTACCCAGTGACCTACACACATGGTGGCTTGATAACAACTCCAAGGAGAACTTCAGTGATGCCCCAAATTCACTAGAGGGAAAGTGTCACAATTACCAGGGAAGGGCACTGTGATTTCAATTACCTGGAGGTATCTAAGAGGGATTCAGAGAGATGCATGGTCCCACCTATTCCAATTCCCCACCCTCAAGCTCCAGTTGCCATGGCAATGGTACTGACAATTTCAATGCATAAACCCAAATTTGCATTTTAATGGAACATAATTAGAATGCTGAGATAAACGATTCTTCCTCGCTAAAAGGTAATATAAACGCCACATCTCACAAATATGCTCTACCAGCAAGTATTGTGCATACACAGACACACGCAGAGCTTACACATCTCTGGGCTGTGGGAGCTGGGAAGTTGCTTTCAGTTCCTTTATGCCTAACTGGGAAGTTTTATATCCGCAGCACAAAAACACAATTTCCAGATTAATACAATAGATTTACCAGATGTCTGCTGCAAACTGACCATATCATCTCCTGGCCGCTATCCTGCCACGCCACGCTTCCCTTCCCAGGTCCAAGCAGGGTCAGGCCATATCTGCCGTCCCAACACTGAACCCTGAGGTGCTCTGTATGCTGGCAGCTCTCAGGGGCTCAGCAGCAGGGGTGATTTCCCAGAGATGATGGAAAACCTGTCCTTCTACAACTGTCCTAATATTTGTTTTCCTTTTTTTTTTTTTTTTTTTGGTAGCTAGATTTGTAGTGAGATGTGCTCTCACTTGGTTATCTGCAAAATGCCCAAGAGTTTATTCTCCAGCTATTGGATCAGGAAAGGAACACTGTGTTAGCACCTGTCCCACACTGTCAGCAGAGAGGCCAAATAGTTATGCAAGGGCAGAGCATTTTAAAAAGGAAATGTTTCCAAGACATCTCTCTCTACTTCAGCAACAGGCAGGGAAGGTGAATGGAGGGGGGAGAACCCATTCTGCACCAAATAAGAAAGCAGAAAATGAATTTCACCTGCCCTTGATACAAACTAAATTCAAAGCAGGCAGCTGGCAGGAGTGAATAGACACAGAACAGAGAAAGGAAAAGAAATAAATTAAAAAATAAAAAAGGAGAGAAAGGGAGAAAAGCAAACAAGTGAATCATAAAAGCTGCAAACTGCTTGGAAATTTCATTTGGCTTTTCGATTAGGAAGTGACGTGATGCCTACTTGGGAGGGGGCAATCACGTCTGGGAGAAGCTGAAAGTACTGCAGCCCAGACCAGCTTTTACTGGACGTGCTGAACCCTGCTGGGCATCCCAGCCCTAGGGCAACTGCAGGCAGCTCTGCAAAGAAAGGAAGGCCACGGGATCCACCTCATCCCATCTGCTTCATCCCACCTTCTTGGGATGTGGAAGCAAAGCCATGGTTCCTGCTGAGCAGCACTGACAGAGCACCACCGACACTGATCTGCTATCTGCAAATGCACTGAGTAGACAACACAGAAGTTGCTCCTCAGGACACCTGCAGCCTGGATATGTGCCTTTTTTCCTGCAGGGAGCTTTCCAAGGGGTTAGCAAACCCCTTCAAGCACTGCAGCTTCCTATCAGCACTGGCTAACCTGCCATGCCCACTCCATTAGGTCTGCATGAGTAGGCCCCAGAGGGTTCAGGCAACCTCCTGCTCCTCCTCCACGACGACACCCAGTGCTCAAGCCCAGCAGTCAACAGAAACCCAGTGGTGAAAAGCTTCGTATCCCACCCCTATAGCCACCTGGTCTCAGCACAGCTTCGTGTCCAACAGGCATCAGGGCAGACTGTCCAGACTACTGCTCGTGGAGGGGAGATCCTGATTGCTCCTCCAGGAAAGTCTAGTCCTACTCCTCTGGGATGCACAAAAAAGAGCGTGCCTCCCCCTCGCCACTCCCACCACCCCAGCTGACAACCTCATTTAATCTCTCTGCCGTCCTTCATTTGCCAGAATCAAATATTAATTGGGCTGCGCTGTGATGGAGCAAATGTTAATATGCCTTGGCATGCGATCAAGTGGAGCTGGATTCAGCCTCCAGCACAGCATGCGGCTGGAAGAGCATGGCAAGGAGAGCCCAGCGGAGGAGTCTCTGGGGCTCCCCACTGCTTCAGCCAGGCCTAAAGGCTACATGTCCTGGGCGTTTGCATCCAATCTCTTTCACATCCTCTTTAGCGCTGATGCACACGCACGTGTAAATGCACACACCCAGGCTGCATACAAACACACACATTTACCTAGAGCCATCCGAACCCCACACAGTGAATCAGCTGTACAAAATCAGCACGGATGCATGCTGGGGAGTTCACACACTGTACATCCGATGGCACTGTTTCCATACATGTGAATACTCCCAGGTAGAAACTCATATAGATGCTAAGATGTATGTGGGGTGTGCTCTTGTACCAATGTAAACCATGATGTGCCCAGTAAGACAAAAGGCTCCGTGCCTATGTACAATCAAACCACAACGCTTTCTCAGAGTTGACGGCTTTCAACATAACCCTTCATTCCCTTGTTTCTGGCTTGCAGTTGATTAACTTAAAAATAAAATTACATAATTCTCCTAGACACTATGTATGCCAGAGATATGACGGTTCATGGGGCATTTATTAGCCAGTTCCTCTCCCTTAAAATACAGCTTACAGGTTCTGCACAGTAGGGACCCCTCAGAGGATGGAGACATGATCGAAAGGTCCAGTTCACAATACAAAGTTTTAGGAACAAACAGTGGAGTAAGGGAGGAAGATAAGAAAGAAGAAAACATCTGGCCTTATAATTTAGAGGGACTTAAGTGCTGGGAGTCAAAATCAAGAGATAAACGGTCAGGCTGAATTGCCATCCTCCCAGAAACTGTCAACCCTGGTTGGAGAAGCAAGGGCTAGAAGGAGAAAGGGAGGACAAGGAGAGAGGGAAATAGGCAATGCAAGTCAAAAGACAGCTATCAAAAGAGAGAGGGCATGAAGGAAGGAAAGAAAAAGTGAAAGGAAAGCCTAAAAAAATTAAGCAAGTAAAAAATTATAAAAGCATCCGACACCATGTTGAGAAATGTGCCTGCCAACTGTGGGACAGAAGGTCCCCTCGCTCATTGCACAGGGAGGCCTCGTGCAAGCCAGACTCCCCACAGGCACTTGGGTCTGCCAGCTCCCACCCTCAGTCATGCCCCACATCTTCGGTAACAGAGACCACGTGGCTGGCTTGTCACTTGGCTTCCTTGGCAAGAGAAAAGGCCAGTCCCTGGCAAAGCCTCCCTGCACCGCTCACCGCACTCACGGCACCTCCCCAGCTCCCACCTCGGCTTTGGGGGCTACCACAGTGCCTCTCCAAGGATCCTCTCTCCCGTGGCCCTGCCAGGGAGGCAGTGACATGGCAACTTACTGTATGGAGGTGTGCTGCGGTCAAGGCAGGGAGGAGGTGCAAGGCACATACGGATGGGTGAAGGCAAATGGGGACAGCGAACAGTGATCCAGGGCTGAGCATTAGCAAGGAACTTGCTGCCAAACCAATATCATGACCAGCAGGGGATGAGCACTACTGAGAGGAAAGTCACAGTGGCCAATTCACACTAAAGCCCTGATGACTACCCAACCCTCCTGCACCTTGCTGGTTCTGTGCCCAAAACTTGCCAAGGTTGGGTAAAACCTACAACTCAACACTTGTCCTGCAAATCTCTTCCATGTCCTCCCCCTGCCCCCAGCAGGACCCTCCTAAATCTCAGCACCCATCTCAGCACCCATCTCTCCTGGCTGCTGTGCTTGTGTCGGGTGAAACCCAGCCTCACAGTGACATCTAGTGAGGAGAGTCCTTGTGGCACCACACACCCGTGCTAGCAATGGCAGCCTGGCCTCCTCTCCTGCTAGCATTTGCTCCTGGGGATTTCAGAAGACAGAGACCAAGCAGGACATGTGGCCCTGGAGGAGAAGGCAGCCTGGCCCAGGAGGACTCACGTGGTGAGCACATGGGTGTGTGGTACCCAGCACTTCCAGGGCTGCCCCTGCACCCCGAGAGCTTGGGGGTCCCCCAAGTGCATGCTGGTGAATTTTCAGTGTTTTCTAAGAGTGCTTTCTACATTCTGCTGAGAAGAGCTGGATGGAAAGGGAGAGAAAGGAGGATAAGAGGAGAGAGCCAGCCTTTTAATTTAGAGGGACTCAACTGCTGGGAGTCAAGAACAAATGGTAAAAGGTCAGGTTGAACTGTCACCCTCCCACAGCCTCAGAAACTGCAGATCCTGGTTGAAGAAGCAAGGGCTATGAAGAGAGACAGCAGTCAAGGAAACAGGGAATAAAACAAGGAAAGACAAAACACAGCTATTGGAGAGAATAAAGGAAGGAAAGGAAAAAAAAGGGAGGAGCGAAAATGACAAAAGCAGAGCACAGGGAGAGAGGGCTGGCACCATGCTGGTAAATGCAGCATGTCAGCCATAGGACAGAACATCTCCTTGATCTGGGCAAGCCTCACATGCGATTCTCTGTAGTTCTGAGCAATTCTGGAAAAAAAAAAAAAACACACAAATTAGGAAACCACAAAGTGTGCACTGTGGCAATAAGCATCCAGCCCCCCTGCTGCTTGCAGCTAAATCCACGATGCTGCCTTGCTCTCAATTCCCACATCAGAAACAGCTGGGTAGGGGAGCAGGTGATCTGACCTGCTCCTTTCTGACCCGTGCTGGTGGCCTGGTTGCCCCTGCCCTGCAAAACCTTCATGACCCCACCCCTCCTCTGCTTCCACCTATTTTTCCTACTGTCTCCAAATGGCTCCCTCCCAAGCCTGAAGGGAGTGGGGAGGGGAACCAACGTGACGCACCTTTAGCCATGAGAAGATGAGATCTGTGCCAGCACAGGATGGAGCAGTCAGGAGCTGCAGCAGCAGTCAATGCTGCCCCAGCTCCACCAGCTCTGCTCTTCACCAAGCAGCAGAGACATCCACTAACAAGGCCTGCCTAAGGCAGCAAAAGCCCATGACAGCCCCAGCCCATCTCCTGTCCGTCTCCAAACCCTTAATGGTTGATGACAAGCGTAACTAGCTAAACTTTGCTGCATCCAGAGCCAGCTCTGGGGCTTGTAAACATTGTAAGGCCCTGGAGCAGAGAAGCTGGGAACAAAACAGATCCTTCCACCTCTTTGTCACTGCTTTGAAAGCAGCCACGTTCAATGATGACTGACATTCCCCAATTTCACATATGCACAGCATGAAGATACTTAAGCTCTCAGCTCTAATACAGCCTTTTCTCTGTGTATTTCCAAGCTCTTTACATAAGAAATCATTATTTCCATTGTAATCAGGATAAAATACATCCTTCTTGGAAGAAACGAGACTTTATTTCATCAAAGGTCACAATACTTCCAGAACTGAGAACCACCACTGCCTGTTTACAAATCCATCTAGTTAAAGAATGTTATACTCAGAACCTTGTCTCAAAATCCCTGTTTCAATTTCTGTCTGTTCTCTGTGTATTCAGCAGGGGAATATTTTAAGGGGTGAATTTCTCAGATTCTGGCATGGGATATCTGTAGTTCTGACTAAAACACAAAAGAAAGTTACAAAGAGCAAATCAAACAATGTAAGGGAGGAATAAAAAGTATTTGAAAGCCAAAGGTGAAACAAAAAGAGAAGGTCAAGTGTCAAGCCAGGGAGGCCAGTCTGCAGTTGAAATAGCAAACACCAGTTCTAGAAGCATGGAGGGGGGGGGAGAAGATAGGCTGAAATCCAGAGAGAGGAAAAGAAAAAAACTAAAGTCAACAGGTAACGGTCCAGCTGCTTGAAGCTGATCTGAAAGCAAAACAAAGCTTCTGGTAGGCTTGAAGGCTCACATGCTGGTAACTGAGGCATAACTCTCATCAAGCCCATCATTAACTGTAAGCTTCCAAAGTAACAAGGGAAGATGTCCTGGAGGATTCTTCAAGGGCTTCCACCAAACAGCTCGTAACTCCTGGAAGCTATGCTGATCCAGCACTGCCAGTGACACAAAAACACAAAAATTAACAAGTCAGGTCCCCAAAGAGCAAGATATGGGCGCAAAGCTCTCAAGTTTTTCAATAATCCCCAGTGTATACATATGGCAGTAGGTATTGTCCACCTTCCTACAATTCATTTCATTCAGCCTGACAATCTATAAAACAAACTTGTACTCACTCCAATCACCATATCAGTCCTGCCTTTGCCTCCTTCCTGTGTCTGCCATCTGTTATGCTCATTCTCCAGCATTTAGCAGTTCGTCGTCCACAGCTCCCCTACATTTCGTTTGCTCAGGCCTGTCCCTGCTCCACCAAAGGATCTTTACCCTCTTTTCCCAGGTTTTTAGGGAAAAGGAAAAGCAATTACAGCAGGATACCTTCTGGCCTTCTAGACTGGAGAAAAAGTGGCAGGAAGCTCTGCCAGTTTCTCTCAGCCAATGCTGCAAGAACAAAGTAGGTGGGAAGGGCAGAAGGAAGACCCACAAACCATCTCCATGGCCAACAGAAGGAACAGGGAAAAGTCTGTCTACTACTTCCTTCCTCTCCTGACATTTAAGGATAGTGGTGTGAAAGAGAGAGGGAAATCGTTACCCTCCAGCTGCAGACCTGTTTGCCTGCTCCACTCTGGAGGCATGCAAAAGCAGCAGATGCCCTTCTGAAGAGGATTTTTTTGCCCTTCAGGCAAAAATACAAAGTTTGAGGGCACTGAAGTTCAGGCATTTTTATGAGTCTGGATGCAAAACCCCACTATTTCTGACCACAAAAACCTTGTGACACCAGTTTGTATTATATGCAAAATATTACTAGCAAAGTGCTTTCTTCTGGTATTCTAAGCCCTAAAGAAGGACTTGTTTGGGTTTTTTCCAAATATAACACTCACGTTCTTAAAATAACTACCTTTCTCTACAAAGTGGGCTCTTACAGCTTCAGCAAAGCTACTGATGCTTGCTCTCTTCCCACTGGGAGTAAAAAAACAGCAGGTGGAGAACGAGGTTATGTTTTGGGCTGAGCCTCCACTTTGTCGTTCAAAAGATCTAGTTTGAGCGTTCACCTTGTCTCAACTACTTTGCGAGTTGCTTAATCTTTGTGCCTCCTTATCTCATCTGTGTAGAAGGATAATAACTCTTGTCTTCTTCAGGAGCAGAGTTCATTTCTTACTACAGCATCTAGTATGGTAGGAAGCCGATTTAATCTGAACCTGTGCCAACATTATCTGCTGAAGCAGTGCAAGGCAGAGCCAGCTTCCAGGTGACCTGGAACAGGCTGAAAAGTGCATGGAAGAGGCAGGTATCTGCACTGGATTTAAAAAAATTTTAAAAAAACCAACTACAGAATAAAAGGTTTTCTGTCAGTCTAAAGTAACTAGACACTTATCCATGCAAGTGTATGAATCAAAGCATTGTCCAGCCTTTGTTCAAATTCAGTAGGCCAGAAAGTCAAATTGCTTTTTGAAGGCTTGTCACACAGTTAAAGGACAAAGGTTCCTATGTACTTGAGGTACAGGGCAGGCAGTGATCCATGGTTCTTTGTAGGAACAGTGACCACAACACAAACTGCTTTGAGTTGGCAAACACAGCTAAATATTAATGACAGCAGCTTTGAATACTGTTGTTCAAGAGCAAATACAGAAAATGGGATGTGGTGAAACTGGACAGCTGTCTGAAGCAAAGCACGTTCCATAACCCAGACGTGAAGAAACATGCAGAGGTAAAAATCAGCTTGAAAATCGGTCTGATTCATTTTGGAAGCGAAAACACAGATATATGTGTCAGTGTGGACAATACCAAGTGTTCAAACATCAGGATCCCATGTCCAAAATCAAAAGACTTTTTTAAAAAGCCCTAAACTAAATAAATGCTTGTGATTGTTGTATTTTATTTCTAATGCTGCCCTCAGCTTCTGTTTTCTAACATTCTTCACAATATTCCTTCAGACTAAGACCTCTACGTCCTACTCCCTGAATCCAGAAGCTGGAACACAAAGTAAGAGCAAACAAACAGCTATTATGAATGGCCACAGACAGCAATATGATTAACCATGAATATCATTAACGTCTCTGTTAGCACATAGTACAGAATAATAAGGTGGAACAGGCTAAATGTGCAATAATCTCAGATATCTTCCAAAGCCTAGAATAATAGTGAGAAGAACAGTCACTCCAAGATGAACTAGAAGATTTATTAACATATTCAAACAGGGAAAATTTCCATTTTTCAATGCCATAAGAAATAAAGCAGAAAGTAAACTGATAATATTCACATATGGAAGTTACTTAAACTGATCTGTATGCTGGGTTATTTGTAACTGAAAAGCTAGCTAGCTCACGGGTACCCACTGAGGCATGAGATTTAAAGAAAGCTATAAAACATGAACATCAGCAGCAGAAAGCTTTCAAAGATAGCTTAACTCTCAGAAACAAAGACATTCGCAATCTGAAATGCAGCACCTGTGGTTTTTGCCGCCCAAAGTTAGATTATTCAGGCTCTAAGGTAGCGATTTATTTGGATGTTATACATTTAAATGTACACCATTTGACATTCATTCTGTCCCCAGAGCACTTCAAAGAGCTAACTGCACCGATTTTTGAGGGATTACAAAGTGATAAGTTTTCTTAGATACAATTTTAATTTGAGCAGAGGCCTTAAAACAGTACAATGAAATACTGATTATTTTTTTTTACTGACACAGACACAAAGTCTCCCAACATTAAATTTTTAGTAGTACATACTGTCTGGAAAAAGCTATTTGTAGGGTCTGCTCTACTGCTTTCACCAGTGATTCAGGTAAAAGTAAGTGATAGTTAAATGTGAGTATCATGATGAAATAAGGAACATATCCTCACAGTGAGAGTGATAAAGCCATGGAAGCTCCTGCAGAGAGGAATTCAGCATTTATATGCTGTGCTCAGCATAAAGCAGATTCATCAAACACAGGTTAGTAAACTTAATCTAAGGTCAACAGAGGATATTTTACAGTTTATGACATATAGGAGAGGACATAATGTGATCCAAATGCATAAATTCTACACCTATACAGGTTTAGAGGAACATATAATACACAGGCAAAATCCAGTTCATAGCAAGAGATGATCATACACTCCTAATATAAGTCAATAAACTGATCTTGTTTAGTGCTGCAGGGAAAAGATGTAAGCATAGTTCCCTGTTAAAGTAAAAGAGCAGGGGAAGAATCTGCACCTGCATCCGCAGGAGTGTGACAGATTCATTGTACCAAAGTCACCTGGACAGAGACATGACAGATGCTATTATCAGGTTGTCTGCAAAGACCAGCCTCAGCTGAAGCCAGAACGCAGTTAGGAGAAATATTAACAATCATGCCCGGAGAAAAGCTGCCAGATCCTGTTAAAAGGAGCTGAAGAAGTATACTGTATTAATACTGTATTAATACTGTAATACTGTATTAATAATAGGTACATGATTTCACGAAGTGGACCATGTTGGGCTGCCATCTTTGGTAACAGATCCAAAGCTGGGGAATGCATCACACCACAAAGTGCGCATCCATTTATCTTCTTGGTGCGCTAACTAGCTTCAAGAGCCTGACCAGACTCTGAGGCAGGAGACTGTGAATGCAGTTGAAGAAAGAGCCTTGCCTTCCCTCTTCAGCAAAGTGACCCCTTTGCACTCATTAGATTTTATTCTGCAGGCAATTGCTGGCTAAAATCATAGCAAGTCTGCACTCAACCTTGCTGGTCAAAGGAGGCATTGCCTGTATCACAGTTTCTTGCTACTGAAGGTATTTAATAAGAAGGGAGTCAGATTTTCTCAGACCTACACAATTAAGAGCTCAATTAATTGGCACAACAGAAATAGAAATAGGATAGTATTGGTAATGGTTTACTTTTGAGGTAGAAAAGGGCATATATTTTCCATCAACAGGATGATAAAGCAGTGCAGCTTGTACCACTCTAATTTGTTAAACATGTTTTGCGGTGTTGGTTACGAATATGTTTTGCATCAGGCGTCTTCATAAGGCAGTTATGAAGTTACACAGTTCTGACACTAAGCATCTATAACAATGTATTACCTGATCCTAATAAAGTTAAATGATGCAAATTTAGCATTTAACCAGCAGAATAAGCTATCTTGAATATACTCTGCAATATATAACCATGAACAGCTTACAAAGACTCTTAAATTGTATTTTAGGGGCTAAAAGAGAGCATTTGACTGATGAGGTATTTTTGGAAACGCTTTCCCCACCGTAAGATCACTGGCAGCTATCATTTATCTCACTCTGACCAAGATAGAGATAATTTGAGTATACAAGCAATAGCAAATCTTCTGCTGACTAGAATGCTCTCTAGTGCTCTCTTCAATTTCAGCAACAGGCTCTTAAGTCATTGCTTGTTCAGCTTCTCCGTTGCAAAACTACAACTGCCTCCTAACTTTGTTAGCTTTCACACAACTGGAGGGACAAAACTGGCAGGGAACTAAGGGCTGAGCAAGCTCTATCTTCCACTAACTACTACGAGAAAACAAGAAAACGGAGAAGTGCTCTGCATTACACACCCAGTGACTGACCCTCCAAATCAATCAAAAAATTGTTCTCATTACTGTAGAAGGAAAATTAAGAGAGAGAAACATTGTGCTGAACAACCAGTAATGGTTAACATTCCCCAGCCCTGAAGCCAGGAATAGGCACAGAGTAGGTCTTGTCCAGAAAAATGTATTAGCACCACCACACCCACAGGTACTGACACAGGATGCCAGGACCCATCCAGGGAGGGATTCAGAAGAGAATGAACAATAAAAGACAGGCATTGAGGTGACATCTGCAGAGGCTGGAGAACAATTTCCAGAGAATGAATGCCTTTTAATGAACTGAGGTTTAACTGTTGTCTGTCCCCACTAGAAATCATTACTATGAGAAACAATGAGAGCCGCTTGTATCGCTTTCTCCCTGCAGGACGTGTGAGAGAGAATAAACCTCTCTCCTCCTTCTCCAGTGTCAGCTTGTTACTGCCAGCACTGGCTATAATTGAGTAAGCTTTATTCAGATGATAGCTAAATTCAGCAGATATTAGCATGAAGTCTCTAGAGGAGTGAAAACAGAGGAAAGCTTTAAATAAATAGACCAAAGTAATACTGAGTAATGCAATTTATGGCAGAGTGAACCTCTGTGCCCAAGAAGTCTGGCACAGAGCTTCATCTGGGTTTTGGGGCCTTGCCAAGACAAAACATGACACCACTGCTGGCCATACCTATTCCGCATGGCCTGTATTTACTATTATCCCCATGATGGCGGTGGCCCTCACAGCCCTGGCCCTGTCACAGTGGCTCCATGAAGGTATAACACAGACAGCCTGCAGGCCAGCTGCCAACCACACGCTGCAGAGGTAGGAGAAAAGGGCGATAAACTAGGACCACTAGCAAGAACCCAGCGCGCCAGTGCGGGCAACCTGAGCCCAGGACAGGTCTAAGGTGGCCTCCACATAACATGGCGCCACAACATGGCGCCACAACCCCTTCGCGCCCGAGCCCCGCCGCGGCTCCCTCTGCGCATGCGCGCCAGGCCGGAAGCGTGGCACTGCGGAGACGGAAGTGGCTACAGGAACAGGCGGAAGTGTGCTGAGGAGACGGAAGTTGGCTGGCAGGCGTGTGGTACGCGGTTATGTCGGCTTCCCTGGTGCGGCGGGGCTTGGAGCTGCTGGAGGCGCCCGGTGGGCCTGCGAGGACCGCGGGGTGGGGCGGGGCGGGGTGGTGGCTCTTCGGGGAGTGCGACTTGAGTAACCCCGTCCCTCTTCCCACTACAGGCCGGAGAAAGGCTCCGCAGGGGCTCCAGCGGGAGCGGGGCGGACCTGCGGCGGCGGGAGCTGCCAGGCGGAGGAAGAGGGCGTCGGAGGCCCTCGAGAACAAGGCTACGGTCAAGGGTAGAGTCGTGAAGTCGGCTATAGGTGAGTTCCGGCCCGCCTGTGGGGGGAGGGGGAAGCACCTTTGCCGCCCTCCACGGCGCTCGCACCGGGTGCACTGGTGCCACAGCCCCCTCCCGCTCGCCTCTGTCCATCCCTCCCCATCATCCTGGGTGCCCTTCTGGTTCATCTGGTTCAAGCAGGATCCCCTGCTTCAGCACAGCCTGATCTGTGGAAGCACCCCTATCTCTGAGCTGGAGCGGCATCTCTTTGCTCGAGTCTTGCTGATCCCCCTGTCTCTTTCCCTGTGTGCTGCCTGCATGAGCAGCTGATGTGTTTTGTCCTCCTCTGCTCTGATCTAGAGGAGTATCACAAGAAGAAGGCCGTGAATCACTTGAGAGCAAACCTGCGGTACATGTTGAAGGGACAATTTGTTGCAAATAAAGCCGTCACAGAACAAGTAAGACTGTCACTTCTTTGTTGGGGGGTGTGTCTGCTTCTGCTGAGGAACACAGGTGAATGGGAATCATGCCCAGGTCTTCCAGCTTAGACCTTGTGCAAAGGAGCCAAGTTTCTGTCTGGAAGTGGCCTCGAGGAATTTTTGTGTGCACTGGCAAAGCAACTTACTAAGCTTTAAACTCTTGTTGGTATGTTGTCCCCTACAGTGTTCTCTGATACTGGTTAAAATCTACTGACAGATGTTGTTTTTTCTTAGTTACCAAAGATATTTCATAGCTTTTGCTGGTAAAGAAACCCTGGTTCAGGCCTTATCCTTACTGTTGATTGATTTGTCCTTCTCTATAGCTGGAGGCTGTTTAGCAAGGAACCAGGTGTGCTGCTGGCTTATGTAATAGGAATTTCATAGCATCTTGAATGATGTTTCTCATAACCTGAGAATTTAACCAGTTGTCTTCCCCAAAATGCAGTCCTGTGCCAAGATTTGAAGACAATAGCTGACACTGCTAGAATGTTGGGCTGTTTTTTGGGATACAGGCTTTTAGCTTCATAAACAAATCAAGTGGTTTATGCCCAGGTTTCTCAGGTTGAAGGTTGTGAAAGGAGGTGATGGTGTATTTGAAAATGCAGCAGAAATTCCACCAACTTGTTGGGTTTTCAGGTTGTCTTGTGGAGAGACTGGATAAAAGAAGGTCACGGTTTCAAAAATGTCTGAATTGAAACCAGTGTTTCTATCTCCGTGACAGCAGAGCAGTTTTTGTATTTGGCTCCAAACAGTAGGTTGGTATTTGCTGTTGTCCCAGTGACCTGCTTTGGTTAACATCAGTGATTGCCTCTCACTTTTCTTTGGAGGCATTTCAGGATATAGCAGGGTACCAGCAGAATAGCAGGGATGCCACAGGTGAGCTTGAAAATCACTGTCTTGTGGTTTGCTCTGGATAACAATGACTGTTGTTTTCTCCTTTTTCGTTGTCTGAAGGTTCTTGCTCAGAACAGAGGCAGGAAGTCCAGAGATCAGCCTCCAAAGAAGGCAGCAAAGAAGAAACCCGAGGGCACTGTCTTTACTGAGGAAGACTTCCGTAAATTTGAGAGAGAATATTTTGGGAGACCATAAATAATGAGACAGGGATTGTCGCAGCTCCCGTCATTCTGCAGCTGAGTGTTCAGCGCACAGGACTGGCCATTTCCTCAGCGTGTTTGAGATGGGACATAGGAGATGAACCTTTGTCGGCAAGTGCTTTAATGTCACACTTGCAGAGAAACTCTGCATCTGTGCAGAGCTTGTTACTGGCCAGCTAGAGCCATGGAGGTTCTCTTGGCATGGAGATGTGTTGTCCTTATAACCTCCAGCCAATGTGTCTTGCATTCTTGATGTAGAAGGTTGGACCAAGCCAAATATAAATCCTGTTCCCCTTCCACAGGATGTCAGGCTTCTGCTACCTGTGTTATTTGGCAGGGAGCATTTAAGTACTGTATCTGAGTGGAGAAGCGTTCTGGACCAGCAGTAACAAATCAATGGAAGGGAAGGATGCTTTGAAAGACTGTTAAACCTGAGCAGCCTTGCAGTTTATGTTCTTATTACAGCCTCCGTCAGGTTTTTCAGTCGTTGCAAAAACTTCTTATATGTTGTTTAATTAAATAATTGTTGCAGACACTGCCTGTCTTTGCCTTTGTAATAGTGATTGTTATGACAGGCTGCGATTGGTGAAGACAGGCTGTGTCACTGTTCTGATCCAAGCATCCCTCTCTTTAGGATGACTCAGTTGTGTGAATGGCCTCTCTCTGATTCATGTTGACACGTGTATTTAATCTGACATGTTCAGGCCTTCAAAGAGTACAGGTTGGAATGAAGATGACTCCTCTGTCTTGCCTACTCACGGTCTACCCTGTCCAAGGAAGAGGCCTTACATGGAGAAAGTTGTCCTTTGGAGGCTTACACCTGAGCCTCCCACTGAGGTTCAGCCACAAGAGGAGGGCACTGCTACTGGGTGCTGCCAGTTTCTGTAGCCAGGAGGGGTTGTGACCCAGGTGTTAGCCTCGGCATGAAGTTAAAATCTGAGCTAGAGTTTGTGGTGCTGGGTTGAAGGGAAAATTTTATTTTTTCTATTAGGCTACTGCTGCAACAACTAGAAGGCCCAGCAGGTGGGAGTGTTGTTCAACTCTCACTCTTCCTTGCTAAAGTAAGTGTGCTGCTGGGGAGCTTCTGCCACTGCCCTTTCCTGTCCCTTCCCTAAGAAAATGGGAAGTGTGTTCCCTTTGGGGGGAAAAAAAAAAAAGGTAAGGAGAAGGACTAATGCCAAGCTTTGGTTAGACTCAAAGACTTGATTACAAGGAGCTTGGCTGACATGAGCAGCAGCTACCTGGATGTCAGTGCCAGAGGAAATTTGGTATCAGTTCCTTGCCCTCTAATTCCTTGTGCCATCCTCTTAAGTCTGTGCAACCTCTGTTGTGTTCTTTCCTTCTTGTCTTCATGGGAAGGAAAGTCACCCAGATGTACTAGGTCCAGATGGGAAATGGTGAACATACTGAAGTGTGTGTACCTAAAATTGTGTAATAGCACGTGGGAGGGGATTTCTTGGATTAGGGTCAAGTTTAACTATCTGCAGCCAAAAGTGGTAAATATAGAAAAGCTCAAAGACCAATTTCCTTCTTTTTCTGTTTGTTCTTCCTCCCAAAGTTAAAAAAGACTGTAAAAAAGGAGAATGACTGTTTGCTGCTTAAAAGAATGGAAAGACCATCGTTTGAAAAAGTAGTTGAGCAAAATCTGTATGCAGCACATGTCTCCCTAACACCTCTGCACTCTGTGCCTGCTGCAGAGTATGTGAGCTGGTCTAACACACACAGCTCTGCGTGGAGGTGTCACGGAGGCTAATAACAGTGCAAAAGCTGGCTGTCCCACAACTTGACTTTTGAAAGTGATGGAGTTCTTGACTGTTATTTTGTTTCATGCCCTTATCTTCAGTACTTGGTAGTTCCTTTGCCTTTACAGAGGTCCTTTTTGTCACCCCCTGCACTTCCCTTGCCAGTTCCTCCTACGTGCCCTTGTTCCTTGTGGTTGTTCAGCTCCTGGGCCCTTCTTCAGGCTGAGGAAAGCAAAACCATCCTTTGTTGCTACAGAAAGGAGCACTAGGGTAATGTGGTTCACTCTTTGTACAAAGCCCAGCTTGTTTGTTTGCAAATGTAAGCAAACAGGAAAGCTGCTTTTTCAAAGTTAATGAAGAACTTTAAAGTGGGGCCTGGGGCAGTTCTCCCCAGGCATAATGCGCCCACCTCCCAAAATCTGTGGAGTTTTAAAGTTGGATGGGAGCTCTCATTACTTGCTGGAAAGACTCTTAGGGCCAACACAAGTGATCAACATTCTTCTTGTGGCTATATGCAATGAGGCATTGTATTGCTGAAGAGAGCAAAAGTACCTAACAGACTGATTTTTGGCATCTGAAATGAAACTTTTTTGTACAGCCAACAGTATCCTTAAATTAAACTTTATCTTGGTGGGGGTGGGGGGGAACAGAACCAAGCAGAGGTGAACGGCTGGCTCCAGATAAACCATACTCTACAAGGGCAAAGATCTGACATGTTCTAGACTTGGTTTTTCACATCTCCAGCAGAGCTGGAGCTCCTACAAAAGAATAGCAGTGCCACCTGCACATTGCATAGATAAGGACAGAAGTTGGCCCCTAAGGGGGATGTCTTCAAGCTACGGGGGAATAGGTACCAGCCTGTTGTGTGTCTGTGGTGATAAGCTAAAGCTAAGCATCTTATTACACTCCCAACTCTCTATATTATGGTCGCATGCCAGCTCCTCAGCTGTGCTGGGACCCAGGGAGATGGCTATCTTAAAGTAGCTTGTGCAGTCTCTCTTTTCGTTGCAGCAAGACTTTGCTGCCCCACAAAAGAGAGAAAAGGTAGTCAGGGAAGGAGCAGCTGCCATAGATGCTTTTCCTATTCAGCCTCCAACCTCTGGTTTGCACAGTGGAAGCTAAAACGCTGCAGCCTTCAGCCCTCAGAGCTGCCGGACAGCATTTCTCTCCCAAGCAGCCGCGAGTGGCAGTGGAGAGAGGTATCCCACTGCTGCATGGCGAAGGCTGTGTGCTGGCTGTGCTCATCGGGCTTCTGGCTCTCTTCCCAGCTCTGCGACACCAGCTGAGCATCCTGCAGCAGAAAATAGAGGTAGCTGAGCTGGGGAAGAAGGAGGAGGGTGCCATCTTATAGTGCATCCCCACCCACAATCAGCAGCAGGGAGTCAGAATGGGAGGTGGCGGCAGCAGCTTTAATATAAATGCAAATAAAAGCTCTGGAGTGTTATTAATGTGGTAGAACCTTTCCAGGGAAACGGTTTAGAGGAGACAGAATTGTTCCCAGATGCTCAGTGTTCAGCTAGCTTATTGTGAATAAGATTCATCAAGCCAGTTAATGGCCTATTGCTCCCTCTATTGTGTGAATGGAAAGCACACAGGAACATTTGTTTGGACAGGTACAAGCTAATGTAAGCCAATACAGCCTCTGCTATATCAGCAACTCTTTACTTCTTTAGCATAGAAAGCAACAACAGTTAATATCAGCGTTATATGTGTATTGGGAGGGGGGAGGACTGCAAATGTAAACCAAGACAACGTGGTTGCTCAGGACACTAACCAACTTCTTGCCTCTGAAATGACATAGCAGTAACAAGCCCAGCTGCAAATGAACAGAGAGAGGCTGTAAAACTTGCTTAGGCAAACAAGATGAAATGCTGAAAAAGCTGTGGGGAAAAACTGGGGGGGTTGTCCTTAAAAACCTTTGAGACTATCAGTCTCTGGTTTCTTTTTTATGACTGACTTCCATTTCAGTCTTGCTGACAACCAACACATCACCAGTACCTACAACACTGACAGGCTCCTAAACACCTTGGGTAAGGAATGGGTTAATGTAGAAAGGGTGCACAGCAACAGCGCCCTGAATAACTCACAAAAGAAAAGTTTTACAGCAAAAGGAAGTTTCTTATTTTGAGACAAGAAGACCTATCAATTCAATTTAAAATGAGGAGTGTAAAAGAAGGCAGGCTGCCTAATGCCTGCTTACAGCTCAAAGCCTGGAACTCCAGCCAAGCCAGGCTGAAGGGTTGGTAGGTTTGAGAGGGATTAAAGGTTTGCATGTCTATCCGTAGTTACGTTAAATAGGATTAACAATGCCAACCACTAACTGGTGGGAGCAGGGGAAATAAAAAGCATGAAGGTTGCTCTGCAGCTGTCTACAGGGTTACACATACCTTTTTCTGAAGGAATTAGCTGTTGGCAGGGCTAACCAGTAATCTAGCCAAGCTGGTCTGTCCTGAGCTGCACCATTTGTGTGCCAGCAAGTTCATTTATCTCCTTTAATGAGAGGCAAATACTAGATCTCTTTCTCCAACTGTCCACGTGCTGTATTGGAAACACAGAGGAGTTACAGAACTAGGAGATTCTCTGCCCTATATAAATTAAGCTGAGGTGTCGGCTGCGCTTGGAACTCACTCCCTGCCATTTTTTAAAAGGGTGTGTACATGTAAAAGAGGAAAAGAGCAGCTGAAGGAGAAATGAGAGGTGGCTAGCCATTACTTGGAGAACACGCACCTATGTAATAGGGAAACTGGGGCTCATGGGTACAGCCAGCTTAATTCGGTGGCTTGTGACACTGCATGAGCGCACTGAAAATAATGCAAAGACAGTATACCTGGGATACCTGAGCAGCCAAAATAGTATTGCCTAGGTTGGAGGACCAAACCCTTCTGTTAATTCACAAGGCCCAGCTAAACAGCCTGAAACATTTCAATAGGAAAGTCAGCAAAGGTGAGCTTTTTTGGCCCAGCAAGGGATGCTCATGGTAAGGCCCCAAGACTGTCTTTGCACTGGAAATTAAGTATAACAGGAGTGTATGTGCTGGGCTGCACAGCAAGGATGTGAATACATCAGGAGGACAGGGAAAAGTACATTGTCTCCAGAAGCTACCTGAGCTGTATTAAGAAAAAATCAGTATACACAAGATGGAAATTATGCATATAGGAAGGACAAGATAGATCCTGTGGTTTCCAAAGGCCTAAGCCTATGGAAAGATAAAGAAAACAGGTGTTATTCTGACAAAAAAACCATATAGATTTCCCACCCCAGAAAAAGGCTTTCTGAAATAGAAACAGGTTTAGTAAGTGGAAAAGAAGGGTGGCTACACAGTAGTGAGGGCTGAGAAAGCAAAAGACACCTCAAAACAGAGAAAACATATGGATATGCCAAGAACAGAAGCTGAACCATACATTAAAAAAAAAGAAGTGAGGCAATACTTAATGAGGCTGTGGGAAATGCGGGCAAGACAAGGAGTGTATTTTTTTTCAAGAAGCACGTGACTCCTCTCTGGAGACAACGTGGCTTTGGGGCTGGGGGAGAGGGGGCTGTGACCGGACTACCACTGTGTACAATTGTCTTGGTCAGAACAACACACGTTTTCTTTCTACCAGTCCAGCTCGGCAGCGCTGGAGGAGCATTCATCTCCCAAAGGACAGCCTGTCCTTGCAGCCATTTCTGGGCTTTCTGCCAGGGCAAAAGCTATTTGGAAGATTTTATCATCATTCTTTCTTCACCCTCCAAAGCTGCAGCTGGGGTTTTATTTTTGTAAGCGTGCTGCAAAGGTGCATCTGGTTCTCCACACAGGCATGTGGAGAAGTTGTCAGTGGTGGTGGTTTCCTCTTTTCGTTTGCAAAGAGAAGTGCAAGCACCTGGGTCTCTCTAAAGGCAGGGCAAAGAGGAAGGTAGTTATAAATACCATATAATCATAGACTACCAGGTTGGAAGGGACCTCAAGGATCATCTGGTCCAAACTTTCTTGGCAAAGGCATGGTCTAGACAAGATGGTTCAGCACCCTGTCCAGCCAATTTTAAAAGTGTCTAATGTTGGGAAGTCTGCCACTTCCCTGGGGAGACTATTCCAATAGCCAATTGTTCTCATTGTGAAAATTTGAGGGGTTTAAAAAAAACTAGATAATTATTGGAAAAAAAATCTTTAGTAAATTATACCCTGGGTTTGATGCAATATATGATAATATTTGAATCAATAAATTCCAAATAGGAAAAATATGCATCTTTATGTGAATCTGTAGGGAATTCCATGGATAATGAATGGATGTTTTCTAGGAGAAAACAGGTAAGACAGTGAAATGTTTTCATTTGATGGCCTTAGGTGAAAATTCCCAGAGACAGAGCACAGAATGTCCCAGCTGTGCACTTGACGACAAACGACCTCGTGGTAAGTTCTGCATGGAGCCCATAGACCACAGGCTGACCTCTGCCTCCTACCTCATCCCACCAAGACAAGGGCATGCCTCTTGGTTCATGCCCCACATCCTTCCATAATGCTCTGTGATTGGCTGGTTTCCATGTTTTGAAAGCATCATAGACACATGATCTCAGAGCAGCCTCTGACTAGCTCCCCACTTCCTTCCCATAAGGAAGATACAGGTACACTTTCTATATGTTTATATCTAAAGATATCTATATATTTTTATCTATAGGCATGTGTAAAGAACTAGAAATTCAATGTAATAAGGACAATAAGGAAAAGACCCAGGAGGTTACACCGAAAAGACCACCAAAACCAGAAGAACGATACAATGGCTCGTGATACAGAAAATTTTATTTCAAGGTCAGTTTCAGACAGAGAGAGACAGCGGGTGGCATGGAGCTCCCCTTGCCCACGGCAGTGGGGAAACTCCAGCTGCCCATGGGACCATGGTGGGGTACAGATCAGGACTGTGTATGCTTCCTTGTCCTCAGGTCAATGACTTTGTTGAAAGCTGCAGAAATCTCTGGCTGAGTGGTTGTGCAGTGAGGGATGGGGAGTATGCCACAATAAGGTCCTTTCCCTATCTACACCTGTGGCTGTAAAAGGCAGGATAACAAGAAAAGCGGCGGCCACCCTGGCTCACCAGGGGCAACCCCAGCCCAGGGCTCGGCCAGGCTCCTGATGCCTTAACTTTGTGTCAGTGTCCATGCAGAAAATAGCAAATCTGCCTCATGTGTGGCCAAGGACAGAACGGCAGCATGGTCGGGTCCTGTCCCTGTTTGGGCCTGCAGCTGTAAAAGGCAGGATAACAAGAAAAGCGGTAGCCACCCTGGCTCATCAGGAGCAACCCCAGCCCAGGGTTCTGCCAGGCTCCTGATGCCTTAACTCAGCATCTGTGTCCTTGTAGATAGTAGCAAATATGTCTCTGTGTGGCCGAGGGCAGGATTCTGGCACGGTCAGGTCCTGTGCCTGTTTGGGCCTGCAGCTGTAAAAGGCAGGATAACAAGAAAAGCGGTAGCCACCCTTGCTCATCAGAAGCAACCCCAGCCCAGGGCTCGGCCAGGCTCCCGATGCCTTAACTTTGTGTCAGTGTCCATGCAGAAAGTAGCAAATCTGCCTCATGTGTGGCCAAGGACAGGATTATACCACGGTCAGGTCCTGTCCCCGTCTGGGCCTGCAGCTATAAAAGGCAGGATAACAAGAAAAGCGGCGGCCACCCTGGCTCACCAGGGGCAACCCCAGCCCAGGGCTCGGCCAGGCTCCCGATGCCTTAACTTTGTGTCAGTGTCCACGCAGAAAGTAGCAAATCTGCCTCATGTGTGGCCAAGGACAAAACGGCACCATGGTCGGGTCCTGTCCCCATATCGGCCTGTGGCTGTAAAAGGCAGGATAACAAGAAAAGCGGTAGCCATCCTTGCTCATCAAGAGCAACCCCAGCACAGGGCTCGGCCAGGCTCCTGATGCCTTAACTCAGCATCTGTGTCCTTGTAGACACTAGCAAATATGTCTCTCTGTGTGGCCGAGGGCAGGATTCTGGCACGGTCAGGTCCTGTCCCCATATCGGCCTGTGGCTGTAAAAGGCAGGATAACAAGAAAAGCGGCGGCCACCCCGGCTCACCAGGGGCAACCCCAGCCCAGGGCTCGGCCAGGCTCCCGATGCCTTAACTTTGTGTCAGTGTCCATGCAGAAAGTAGCAAATCTGCCTCATGTGTGGCCAAGGACAGGATTATACCACGGTCAGGTCCTGTCCCCATATCGGCCTGTGGCTGTAAAAGGCAGGATAACAAGAAAAGCGGCGGCCACCCTGGCTCACCAGGGGCAACCCCAGCCCAGGGCTCTGCCAGGCTCCCGATGCCTTAACTTTGTGTCAGTGTCCATGCAGAAAGTAGCAAATCTGCCTCATGTGTGGCCAAGGACAGGATTATACCACGGTCAGGTCCTGTCCCCGTCTGGGCCTGCAGCTGTAAAAGGCAGGATAACAAGAAAAGCGGCGGCCACCCTGGCTCACCAGGGGCAACCCCAGCCCAGGGCTCGGCCAGGCTCCCGATGCCTTAACTTTGTGTCAGTGTCCACGCAGAAAATAGCAAATCTGCCTCATGTGTGGCCAAGGACAGAACGGCACCATGGTCGGGTCCTGTCCCTGTTTGGGCCTGCAGCTGTAAAAGGCAGGATAACAAGAAAAGCGGTAGCCACCCTGGCTCACCAGGGGCAACCCCAGCCCAGGGCTCGGCCAGGCTCCTGATGCCTTAACTTTGTGTCAGTGTCCATGCAGAAAATAGCAAATCTGCCTCATGTGTGGCCAAGGACAGAACGGCACCATGGTCGGGTCCTGTCCCCATATCGTCCTGTGGCTGTAAAAGGCAGGATAACAAGAAAAGCAGCGGCCACCCTGGCTCACGAGGGGCAACCCCAGCCCAGGGCTCGGCCAGGCTCCCGATGCCTTAACTTTGTGTCAGTGTCCACGCAGAAAGTAGCAAATCTGCCTCATGTGTGGCCAAGGACAGAACGGCACCATGGTCGGGTCCTGTCCCTGTCTGGGCCTGCAGCTATAAAAGGCAGGATAACAAGAAAAGCGGTAGCCACCCTTGCTCATCAGGAGCAACCCCAGCCCAGGGCTCGGCCAGGCTCCCGATGCCTTAACTTTGTGTCAGTGTCCATGCAGAAAGTAGCAAATCTGCCTCATGTGTGGCCAAGGACAGGATTATACCACGGTCAGGTCCTGTCCCCATATCGGCCTGTGGCTGTAAAAGGCAGGATAACAAGAAAAGCGGCGGCCACCCTGGCTCACCAGGGGCAACCCCAGCCCAGGGTTCTGCCAGGCTCCTGATGCCTTAACTCAGCATCTGTGTCCTTGTAGACAGTAGCAAATATGTCTCTCTGTGTGGCCGAGGGCAGGATTCTGGCACGGTCAGGTCCTGTCCCCGTCTGGGCCTGCAGCTGTTAAAAGGCAGGATAACAAGAAAAGCGGCGGCCACCCTGGCTCACCAGGGGCAACCCCAGCCCAGGGCTCTGCCAGGCTCCCGATGCCTTAACTTTGTGTCAGTGTCCACGCAGAAAATAGCAAATCTGCCTCATGTGTGGCCAAGGACAGAACGGCACCATGGTCGGGTCCTGTCCCTGTTTGGGCCTGCAGCTGTAAAAGGCAGGATAACAAGAAAAGCGGTAGCCACCCTGGCTCATCAGGAGCAACCCCAGCCCAGGGTTCTGCCAGGCTCCCAATGCCTTAACTCAGCATCTGTGTCCTTGTAGACAGTAGCAAATATGTCTCTCTGTGTGGCCGAGGGCAGGATTCTGGCACGGTCAGGTCCTGTCCCCGTCTGGGCCTGCAGCTGTAAAAGGCAGGATAACAAGAAAAGCGGCGGCCACCCTGGCTCACCAGGGGCAACCCCAGCCCAGGGCTCTGCCAGGCTCCCGATGCCTTAACTTTGTGTCAGTGTCCACGCAGAAAATAGCAAATCTGCCTCATGTGTGGCCAAGGACAGAACAGCACCATGGTCGGGTCCTGTCCCTGTTTGGGCCTGCAGCTGTAAAAGGCAGGATAACAAGAAAAGCGGCGGCCACCCTGGCTCACCAGGGGCAACCCCAGCCCAGGGCTCGGCCAGGCTCCCGATGCCTTAACTTTGTGTCAGTGTCCACGCAGAAAATAGCAAATCTGCCTCATGTGTGGCCAAGGACAGAACGGCACCATGGTCGGGTCCTGTCCCTGTTTGGGCCTGCAGCTGTAAAAGGCAGGATAACAAGAAAAGCGGTAGCCACCCTGGCTCACCAGGGGCAACCCCAGCCCAGGGCTCGGCCAGGCTCCTGATGCCTTAACTTTGTGTCAGTGTCCATGCAGAAAATAGCAAATCTGCCTCATGTGTGGCCAAGGACAGAACGGCACCATGGTCGGGTCCTGTCCCCATATCGTCCTGTGGCTGTAAAAGGCAGGATAACAAGAAAAGCAGCGGCCACCCTGGCTCACCAGGGGCAACCCCAGCCCAGGGCTCGGCCAGGCTCCCGATGCCTTAACTTTGTGTCAGTGTCCACGCAGAAAGTAGCAAATCTGCCTCATGTGTGGCCAAGGACAGGATTATACCACGGTCAGGTCCTGTCCCCATATCGGCCTGTGGCTGTAAAAGGCAGGATAACAAGAAAAGCGGTAGCCACCCTGGCTCACCAGGGGCAACCCCAGCCCAGGGTTCTGCCAGGCTCCTGATGCCTTAACTCAGCATCTGTGTCCTTGTAGACAGTAGCAAATATGTCTCTCTGTGTGGCCGAGGGCAGGATTCTGGCACGGTCAGGTCCTGTCCCCATATCGGCCTGTGGCTGTAAAAGGCAGGATAACAAGAAAAGCGGCGGCCACCCTGGCTCACCAGGGGCAACCCCAGCCCAGGGCTCGGCCAGGCTCCCGATGCCTTAACTTTGTGTCAGTGTCCACGCAGAAAATAGCAAATCTGCCTCATGTGTGGCCAAGGACGGAATGGCACCATGGTCGGGTCCTGTCCCTGTTTGGGCCTGCAGCTGTAAAAGGCAGGATAACAAGAAAAGCGGTAGCCACCCTGGCTCATCAGGAGCAACCCCAGCCCAGGGTTCTGCCAGGCTCCTGATGCCTTAACTCAGCATCTGTGTCCTTGTAGACAGTAGCAAATATGTCTCTCTGTGTGGCCGAGGGCAGGATTCTGGCACGGTCAGGTCCTGTCCCCGTCTGGGCCTGCAGCTGTAAAAGGCAGGATAACAAGAAAAGCGGCGGCCACCCTGGCTCACCAGGGGCAACCCCAGCCCAGGGCTCGGCCAGGCTCCCGATGCCTTAACTTTGTGTCAGTGTCCATGCAGAAAGTAGCAAATCTGCCTCATGTGTGGCCAAGGACAGGATTATACCACGGTCAGGTCCTGTCCCCATATCGGCCTGTGGCTGTAAAAGGCAGGATAACAAGAAAAGCGGTAGCCATCCTTGCTCATCAAGAGCAACCCCAGCACAGGGCTCGGCCAGGCTCCCAATGCCTTAACTCAGCATCTGTGTCCTTGTAGACAGTAGCAAATATGTCTCTCCATGTAGCCGAGGGCAGGATTGTGGCACGGTCAGGTCCTGTCCTCGTCTGGGCCTGCAGCTGTAAAAGGCAGGATAACAAGAAAAGCAGCGGCCACCCTGGCTCACCAGGGGCAACCCCAGCCCAGGGCTCTGCCAGGCTCCCGATGCCTTAACTTTGTGTCAGTGTCCATGCAGAAAATAGCAAATCTGCCTCATGTGTGGCCAAGGACAGAACGGCACCATGGTCGGGTCCTGTCCCCATATCGTCCTGTGGCTGTAAAAGGCAGGATAACAAGAAAAGCAGCGGCCACCCTGGCTCACCAGGGGCAACCCCAGCCCAGGGCTCGGCCAGGCTCCCGATGCCTTAACTTTGTGTCAGTGTCCACGCAGAAAGTAGCAAATCTGCCTCATGTGTGGCCAAGGACAGGATTATACCACGGTCAGGTCCTGTCCCCATATCGGCCTGTGGCTGTAAAAGGCAGGATAACAAGAAAAGCGGCGGCCACCCTGGCTCACCAGGGGCAACCCCAGCCCAGGGCTCTGCCAGGCTCCCGATGCCTTAACTTTGTGTCAGTGTCCACGCAGAAAATAGCAAATCTGCCTCATGTGTGGCCAAGGACAGAACGGCACCATGGTCGGGTCCTGTCCCTGTTTGGGCCTGCAGCTGTAAAAGGCAGGATAACAAGAAAAGCGGTAGCCACCCTGGCTCATCAGGAGCAACCCCAGCCCAGGGTTCTGCCAGGCTCCTGATGCCTTAACTCAGCATCTGTGTCCTTGTAGACAGTAGCAAATATGTCTCTCTGTGTGGCCGAGGGCAGGATTCTGGCACGGTCAGGTCCTGTCCCCGTCTGGGCCTGCAGCTGTAAAAGGCAGGATAACAAGAAAAGCGGCGGCCACCCTGGCTCACCAGGGGCAACCCCAGCCCAGGGCTCTGCCAGGCTCCCGATGCCTTAACTTTGTGTCAGTGTCCACGCAGAAAATAGCAAATCTGCCTCATGTGTGGCCAAGGACAGAACGGCACCATGGTCGGGTCCTGTCCCCATATCGGCCTGCAGCTGTAAAAGGCAGGATAACAAGAAAAGCGGTAGCCACCCTGGCTCACCAGGGGCAACCCCAGCCCAGGGCTCGGCCAGGCTCCCGATGCCTTAACTTTGTGTCAGTGTCCATGCAGAAAGTAGCAAATCTGCCTCATGTGTGGCCAAGGACAGGATTATACCACGGTCAGGTCCTGTCCCCGTCTGGGCCTGCAGCTGTAAAAGGCAGGATAACAAGAAAAGCGGCGGCCACCCTGGCTCACCAGGGGCAACCCCAGCACAGGGCTCGGCCAGGCTCCCGATGCCTTAACTTTGTGTCAGTGTCCACGCAGAAAATAGCAAATCTGCCTCATGTGTGGCCAAGGACAGAACGGCACCATGGTCGGGTCCTGTCCCCATATCGGCCTGCAGCTGTAAAAGGCAGGATAACAAGAAAAGCGGTAGCCACCCTGGCTCACCAGGGGCAACCCCAGCCCAGGGCTCGGCCAGGCTCCCGATGCCTTAACTTTGTGTCAGTGTCCATGCAGAAAGTAGCAAATCTGCCTCATGTGTGGCCAAGGACAGGATTATACCACGGTCAGGTCCTGTCCCCATATCGGCCTGTGGCTGTAAAAGGCAGGATAACAAGAAAAGCGGCAGCCACCCTGGCTCACCAGGGGCAACCCCAGCCCAGGGCTCGGCCAGGATCCCGATGCCTTAACTTTGTGTCAGTGTCCACGCAGAAAATAGCAAATCTGCCTCATGTGTGGCCAAGGACAGAACGGCACCATGGTCGGGTCCTGTCCCTGTTTGGGCCTGCAGCTGTAAAAGGCAGGATAACAAGAAAAGCGGTAGCCACCCTGGCTCATCAGGAGCAACCCCAGCCCAGGGTTCTGCCAGGCTCCTGATGCCTTAACTCAGCATCTGTGTCCTTGTAGACAGTAGCAAATATGTCTCTCTGTGTGGCCGAGGGCAGGATTCTGGCACGGTCAGGTCCTGTCCCCGTCTGGGCCTGCAGCTGTAAAAGGCAGGATAACAAGAAAAGCAGAGGCCACCCTGGCTCACCAGGGGCAACCCCAGCCCAGGGCTCTGCCAGGCTCCCGATGCCTTAACTTTGTGTCAGTGTCCACGCAGAAAATAGCAAATCTGCCTCATGTGTGGCCAAGGACAGAACGGCACCATGGTCGGGTCCTGTCCCTGTTTGGGCCTGCAGCTGTAAAAGGCAGGATAACAAGAAAAGCGGTAGCCACCCTGGCTCACCAGGGGCAACCCCAGCCCAGGGCTCTGCCAGGCTCCCGATGCCTTAACTTTGTGTCAGTGTCCATGCAGAAAGTAGCAAATCTGCCTCATGTGTGGCCAAGGACAGGATTATACCACGGTCAGGTCCTGTCCCCATATCGGCCTGTGGCTGTAAAAGGCAGGATAACAAGAAAAGCGGTAGCCATCCTTGCTCATCAAGAGCAACCCCAGCACAGGGCTCGGCCAGGCTCCCAATGCCTTAACTCAGCATCTGTGTCCTTGTAGACAGTAGCAAATATGTCTCTCCATGTAGCCGAGGGCAGGATTGTGGCACGGTCAGGTCCTGTCCTCGTCTGGGCCTGTGGCTGTAAAAGGCAGGATAACAAGAAAAGCGGCGGCCACCCTGGCTCACCAGGGGCAACCCCAGCCCAGGGCTCGGCCAGGCTCCCGATGCCTTAACTTTGTGTCAGTGTCCATGCAGAAAGTAGCAAATCTGCCTCATGTGTGGCCAAGGACAGGATTATACCACGGTCAGTTCCTGTCCCCGTCTGGGCCTGCAGCTGTAAAAGGCAGGATAACAAGAAAAGCGGTAGCCACCCTGGCTCATCAGGAGCAACCCCAGCCCAGGGTTCTGCCAGGCTCCTGATGCCTTAACTCAGCATCTGTGTCCTTGTAGATAGTAGCAAATATGTCTCTCTGTGTGGCCGAGGGCAGGATTCTGGCACAGTCAGGTCCTGTCCCCGTCTGGGCCTGCAGCTGTAAAAGGCAGGATAACAAGAAAAGCGGCGGCCACCCTGGCTCACCAGGGGCAACCCCAGCCCAGGGCTCTGCCAGGCTCCCGATGCCTTAACTTTGTGTCAGTGTCCACGCAGAAAATAGCAAATCTGCCTCATGTGTGGCCAAGGACAGAACGGCAACATGGTCGGGTCCTGTCCCCATATCGGCCTGTGGCTGTAAAAGTCAGGATAACAAGAAAAGCGGCGGCCACCCTGGCTCACCAGGGGCAACCCCAGCCCAGGGCTCGGCCAGGCTCCTGATGCCTTAACTTTGTGTCAGTGTCCACGCAGAAAATAGCAAATCTGCCTCATGTGTGGCCAAGGACAGAACGGCACCATGGTCGGGTCCTGTCCCCGTCTGGGCCTGCAGCTGTAAAAGGCAGGATAACAAGAAAAGCGGTAGCCACCCTGGCTCACCAGGGGCAACCCCAGCCCAGGGCTCGGCCAGGCTCCTGATGCCTTAACTTTGTGTCAGTGTCCATGCAGAAAGTAGCAAATCTGCCTCATGTGTGGCCAAGGACAGGATTATACCACGGTCAGGTCCTGTCCCCGTCTGGGCCTGCAGCTGTAAAAGGCAGGATAACAAGAAAAGCGGCGGCCACCCTGGCTCACCAGGGGCAACCCCAGCCCAGGGCTCGGCCAGGCTCCCGATGCCTTAACTTTGTGTCAGTGTCCACGCAGAAAATAGCAAATCTGCCTCATGTGTGGCCAAGGACAGGATTATACCACGGTCAGGTCCTGTCCCTGTTTGGGCCTGCAGCTATAAAAGGCAGGATAACAAGAAAAGCGGTAGCCACCCTTGCTCATCAGAAGCAACCCCAGCCCAGGGCTCGGCCAGGCTCCCGATGCCTTAACTTTGTGTCAGTGTCCATGCAGAAAGTAGCAAATCTGCCTCATGTGTGGCCAAGGACAAAACGGCACCATGGTCGGGTCCTGTCCCCATATCGGCCTGTGGCTGTAAAAGGCAGGATAACAAGAAAAGCGGTAGCCACCCTTGCTCATCAAGAGCAACCCCAGCCCAGGGCTCGGCCAGGCTCCCGATGCCTTAACTCAGCATCTGTGTCCTTGTAGACAGTAGCAAATATGTCTCTCTGTGTGGCCGAGGGCAGGATTCTGGCACGGTCAGGTCCTGTCCCCGTCTGGGCCTGCAGCTGTAAAAGGCAGGATAACAAGAAAAGCGGCAGCCACCCTGGCTCACCAGGGGCAACCCCAGCCCAGGGCTCGGCCAGGCTCCCGATGCCTTAACTTTGTGTCAGTGTCCATGCAGAAAGTAGCAAATCTGCCTCATGTGTGGCCAAGGACAGGATTATACCACGGTCAGGTCCTGTCCCCATATCGGCCTGTGGCTGTAAAAGGCAGGATAACAAGAAAAGCGGCGGCCACCCTGGCTCACCAGGGGCAACCCCAGCCCAGGGCTCGGCCAGGCTCCCGATGCCTTAACTTTGTGTCAGTGTCCACGCAGAAAATAGCAAATCTGCCTCATGTGTGGCCAAGGACAGAACGGCACCATGGTCGGGTCCTGTCCCTGTTTGGGCCTGCAGCTGTAAAAGGCAGGATAACAAGAAAAGCGGTAGCCACCCTGGCTCATCAGGAGCAACCCCAGCCCAGGGTTCTGCCAGGCTCCTGATGCCTTAACTCAGCATCTGTGTCCTTGTAGACAGTAGCAAATATGTCTCTCCATGTAGCCGAGGGCAGGATTCTGGCACAGTCAGGTCCTGTCCTCGTCTGGGCCTGTGGCTGTAAAAGGCAGGATAACAAGAAAAGCGGCGGCCACCCTGGCTCACCAGGGGCAACCCCAGCCCAGGGCTCTGCCAGGCTCCCGATGCCTTAACTTTGTGTCAGTGTCCACGCAGAAAATAGCAAATCTGCCTCATGTGTGGCCAAGGACAGAACAGCACCATGGTCGGGTCCTGTCCCCATATCGGCCTGTGGCTGTAAAAGGCAGGATAACAAGAAAAGCGGTAGCCACCCTGGCTCACCAGGGGCAACCCCAGCCCAGGGCTCGGCCAGGCTCCCGATGCCTTAAATTTGTGTCAGTGTCCACGCAGAAAGTAGCAAATATGTCTCTCTGTGTGGCCGAGGGCAGGATTGTGGCACGGTCATGTCCTGTCCTCGTCTGGGCCTGCAGCTATAAAAGGCAGGATAACAAGAAAAGCGGCGGCCACCCTGGCTCATCAGGAGCAACCCCAGCCCAGGGCTCGGCCAGGCTCCCGATGCCTTAACTTTGTGTCAGTGTCCATGCAGAAAGTAGCAAATCTGCCTCATGTGTGGCCAAGGACAAAACGGCACCATGGTCGGGTCCTGTCCCCATATCGGCCTGCAGCTGTAAAAGGCAGGATAACAAGAAAAGCGGCGGCCACCCTGGCTCATCAGGAGCAACCCCAGCCCAGGGTTCTGCCAGGCTCCTGATGCCTTAACTCAGCATCTGTGTCCTTGTAGACAGTAGCAAATATGTCTCTCTGTGTGGCCGAGGGCAGGATTCTGGCACGGTCAGGTCCTGTCCCCGTCTGGGCCTGCAGCTGTAAAAGGCAGGATAACAAGAAAAGCGGCGGCCACCCTGGCTCACCAGGGGCAACCCCAGCCCAGGGCTCGGCCAGGCTCCCGATGCCTTAACTTTGTGTCAGTGTCCATGCAGAAAGTAGCAAATCTGCCTCATGTGTGGCCAAGGACAGGATTATACCACGGTCAGGTCCTGTCCCCATATCGGCCTGTGGCTGTAAAAGGCAGGATAACAAGAAAAGCGGTAGCCATCCTTGCTCATCAAGAGCAACCCCAGCACAGGGCTCGGCCAGGCTCCCAATGCCTTAACTCAGCATCTGTGTCCTTGTAGACAGTAGCAAATATGTCTCTCCGTGTAGCCGAGGGCAGGATTGTGGCACGGTCATGTCCTGTCCTCGTCTGGGCCTGCAGCTGTAAAAGGCAGGATAACAAGAAAAGCGGCAGCCACCCTGGCTCACCAGGGGCAACCCCAGCCCAGGGCTCGGCCAGGCTCCCGATGCCTTAACTTTGTGTCAGTGTCCATGCAGAAAGTAGCAAATCCATCTCATGTGTGGCCAAGGACAGGATTATACCACGGTCAGGTCCTGTCCCCGTCTGGGCCTGCAGCTGTAAAAGGCAGGATAACAAGAAAAGCAGCGGCCACCCTGGCTCACCAGGGGCAACCCCAGCCCAGGGCTCGGCCAGGCTCCCGATGCCTTAACTTTGTGTCAGTGTCCACGCAGAAAATAGCAAATCTGCCTCATGTGTGGCCAAGGACAGAACGGCACCATGGTCGGGTCCTGTCCCCATATCGGCCTGTGGCTGTAAAAGGCAGGATAACAAGAAAAGCGGTAGCCATCCTTGCTCATCAAGAGCAACCCCAGCCCAGGGCTCGGCCAGGCTCCCGATGCCTTAACTTTGTGTCAGTGTCCACGCAGAAAGTAGCAAATCTGCCTCATGTGTGGCCAAGGACAGGATTATACCACGGTCAGGTCCTGTCCCTGTTTGGGCCTGCAGCTGTAAAAGGCAGGATAACAAGAAAAGCGGCGGCCACCCTGGCTCACCAGGGGCAACCCCAGCCCAGGGCTCGGCCAGGCTCCTGATGCCTTAACTTTGTGTCAGTGTCCATGCAGAAAGTAGCAAATCTGCCTCATGTGTGGCCAAGGACAGGATTATACCACGGTCAGGTCCTGTTCCCATATCGGCTTGTGGCTGTAAAAGGCAGGATAACAAGAAAAGCGGCGGCCACCCTGGCTCACCAGGGGCAACCCCGGCTCACCAGGGGCAACCCCAGCCCAGGGCTCGGCCAGGCTCCCGATGCCTTAACTTTGTGTCAGTGTCCACGCAAAAAATAGCAAATCTGCCTCATGTGTGGCCAAGGACAGAACGGCACCATGGTCGGGTCCTGTCCCTGTTTGGGCCTGCAGCTGTAAAAGGCAGGATAACAAGAAAAGCGGTAGCCACCCTGGCTCATCAGGAGCAACCCCAGCCCAGGGCTCTGCCAGGCTCCTGATGCCTTAACTCAGCATCTGTATCCTTGTAGACAGTAGCAAATATGTCTCTCTGTGTGGCCGAGGGCAGGATTCTGGCACGGTCAGGTCCTGTCCCCGTCTGGGCCTGCAGCTGTAAAAGGCAGGATAACAAGAAAAGCGGCGGCCACCCTGGCTCACCAGGGGCAACCCCAGCCCAGGGCTCGGCCAGGCTCCCGATGCCTTAACTTTGTGTCAGTGTCCATGCAGAAAGTAGCAAATCTGCCTCATGTGTGGCCAAGGACAGGATTATACCACGGTCAGGTCCTGTCCCCGTCTGGGCCTGCAGCTGTAAAAGGCAGGATAACAAGAAAAGCGGCGGCCACCCTGGCTCACCAGGGGCAACCCCAGCCCAGGGCTCTGCCAGGCTCCCGATGCCTTAACTTTGTGTCAGTGTCCACGCAGAAAATAGCAAATCTGCCTCATGTGTGGCCAAGGACAAAACGGCACCATGGTCGGGTCCTGTCCCCATATCGGCCTGTGGCTGTAAAAGGCAGGATAACAAGAAAAGCGGTAGCCACCCTGGCTCACCAGGGGCAACCCCAGCCCAGGGCTCGGCCAGGCTCCCGATGCCTTAACTTTGTGTCAGTGTCCACGCAGAAAGTAGCAAATCTGCCTCATGTGTGGCCAAGGACAGGATTATACCACGGTCAGGTCCTGTCCCTGTTTGGGCCTGCAGCTATAAAAGGCAGGATAACAAGAAAAGCGGTAGCCACCCTTGCTCATCAGGAGCAACCCCAGCCCAGGGCTCGGCCAGGCTCCCGATGCCTTAACTTTGTGTCAGTGTCCATGCAGAAAGTAGCAAATCTGCCTCATGTGTGGCCAAGGACAGGATTATACCACGGTCAGGTCCTGTCCCCGTCTGGGCCTGCAGCTGTAAAAGGCAGGATAACAAGAAAAGCGGTAGCCACCCTTGCTCATCAGAAGCAACCCCAGCCCAGGGCTCGGCCAGGCTCCCGATGCCTTAACTTTGTGTCAGTGTCCACGCAGAAAATAGCAAATCTGCCTCATGTGTGGCCAAGGACAGAACAGCACCATGGTCGGGTCCTGTCCCCATATCGGCCTGCAGCTGTAAAAGGCAGGATAACAAGAAAAGCGGTAGCCACCCTGGCTCATCAAGAGCAACCCCAGCCCAGGGTTCTGCCAGGCTCCTGATGCCTAAACTCAGCATCTGTGTCCTTGTAGACAGTAGCAAATATGTCTCTCTGTGTGGCCGAGGGCAGGATTCTGGCACGGTCAGGTCCTGTGCCTGTTTGGGCCTGCAGCTATAAAAGGCAGGATAACAAGAAAAGCGGCGGCCACCCTGGCTCACCAGGGGCAACCCCAGCCCAGGGCTCGGCCAGGCTCCCGATGCCTTAACTTTGTGTCAGTGTCCATGCAGAAAGTAGCAAATCTGCCTCATGTGTGGCCAAGGACAGGATTATACCACGGTCAGGTCCTGTCCCTGTTTGGGCCTGCAGCTATAAAAGGCAGGATAACAAGAAAAGCGGTAGCCACCCTTGCTCATCAGGAGCAACCCCAGCCCAGGGCTCGGCCAGGCTCCCGATGCCTTAACTTTGTGTCAGTGTCCATGCAGAAAGTAGCAAATCTGCCTCATGTGTGGCCAAGGACAGGATTATACCACGGTCAGGTCCTGTCCCCGTCTGGGCCTGCAGCTGTAAAAGGCAGGATAACAAGAAAAGCGGTAGCCACCCTTGCTCATCAGAAGCAACCCCAGCCCAGGGCTCGGCCAGGCTCCCGATGCCTTAACTTTGTGTCAGTGTCCACGCAGAAAATAGCAAATCTGCCTCATGTGTGGCCAAGGACAGAACAGCACCATGGTCGGGTCCTGTCCCCATATCGGCCTGCAGCTGTAAAAGGCAGGATAACAAGAAAAGCGGTAGCCACCCTGGCTCATCAAGAGCAACCCCAGCCCAGGGTTCTGCCAGGCTCCTGATGCCTAAACTCAGCATCTGTGTCCTTGTAGACAGTAGCAAATATGTCTCTCTGTGTGGCCGAGGGCAGGATTCTGGCACGGTCAGGTCCTGTGCCTGTTTGGGCCTGCAGCTGTAAAAGGCAGGATAACAAGAAAAGCGGCGGCCACCCTGGCTCACCAGGGGCAACCCCAGCCCAGGGCTCGGCCAGGCTCCCGATGCCTTAACTTTGTGTCAGTGTCCATGCAGAAAGTAGCAAATCTGCCTCATGTGTGGCCAAGGACAGGATTATACCACGGTCAGGTCCTGTCCCCATATCGTCCTGTGGCTGTAAAAGGCAGGATAACAAGAAAAGCGGTAGCCACCCTTGCTCATCAGGAGCAACCCCAGCCCAGGGCTCGGCCAGGCTCCCGATGCCTTAACTTTGTGTCAGTGTCCATGCAGAAAGTAGCAAATCCATCTCATGTGTGGCCAAGGACAGGATTATACCACGGTCAGGTCCTGTCCACGTCTGGGCCTGCAGCTGTAAAAGGCAGGATAACAAGAAAAGCGGCGGCCACCCTGGCTCACCAGGGGCAACCCCAGCCCAGGGCTCGGCCAGGCTCCTGATGCCTTAACTTTGTGTCAGTGTCCATGCAGAAAGTAGCAAATCCATCTCATGTGTGGCCAAGGACAGGATTATACCACGGTCAGGTCCTGTCCACATCTGGGCCTGCAGCTGTAAAAGGCAGGATAACAAGAAAAGCGGCGGCCACCCTGGCTCACCAGGGGCAACCCCAGCCCAGGGCTCGGCCAGGCTCCCGATGCCTTAACTTTGTGTCAGTGTCCACGCAGAAAATAGCAAATCTGCCTCATGTGTGGCCAAGGACAGAACGGCACCATGGTCGGGTCCTGTCCCCATATCGGCCTGCAGCTGTAAAAGGCAGGATAACAAGAAAAGCGGTAGCCACCCTGGCTCATCAAGAGCAACCCCAGCCCAGGGTTTTGCCAGGCTCCTGATGCCTAAACTCAGCATCTGTGTCCTTGTAGACAGTAGCAAATATGTCTCTCTGTGTAGCCAAGGGCAGGATTCTGGCACGGTCAGGTCCTGTCCCCGTCTGGGCCTGCAGCTGTAAAAGGCAGGATAACAAGAAAAGCGGCGGCCACCCTGGCTCACCAGGGGCAACCCCAGCCCAGGGCTCGGCCAGGCTCCCGATGCCTTAACTTTGTGTCAGTGTCCATGCAGAAAGTAGCAAATCTGCCTCATGTGTGGCCAAGAACAGGATTATACCACGGTCAGGTCCTGTCCCCATATCGGCCTGTGGCTGTAAAAGGCAGGATAACAAGAAAAGCGGCGGCCACCCTGGCTCACCAGGGGCAACCCCGGCTCACCAGGGGCAACCCCAGCCCAGGGCTCGGCCAGGCTCCCGATGCCTTAACTTTGTGTCAGTGTCCACGCAGAAAGTAGCAAATCTGCCTCATGTGTGGCCAAGGACAGGATTATACCACGGTCAGGTCCTGTCCCTGTTTGGGCCTGCAGCTATAAAAGGCAGGATAACAAGAAAAGCGGTAGCCACCCTTGCTCATCAGGAGCAACCCCAGCCCAGGGCTCGGCCAGGCTCCCGATGCCTTACCTTTGTGTCAGTGTCCACGCAGAAAGTAGCAAATCTGCCTCATGTGTGGCCAAGTACAGGATTATACCATGGTCATGTCCTGTCCCCGTCTGGGCCTGCAGCTGTAAAAGGCAGGATAACTAGAAAAGCGGTAGCCACCCTTGCTCATCAGAAGCAACCCCAGCCCAGGGCTCTGCCAGGCTCCCGATGCCTTAACTTTGTGTCAGTGTCCACACAGAAAATAGCAAATCTGCCTCATGTGTGGCCAAGGACAGAACGGCACCATGGTCGGGTCCTGTCCCCATATCGGCCTGTGGCTGTAAAAGGCAGGATAACAAGAAAAGCGGTAGCCATCCTTGCTCATCAAGAGCAACCCCAGCCCAGGGCTCGGCCAGGCTCCCGATGCCTTAACTCAGCATCTGTGTCCTTGTAGACAGTAGCAAATATGTCTCTCTGTGTAGCCAAGGGCAGGATTGTGGCACGGTCAGGTCCTGTCCTCGTCTGGGCCTGCAGCTGTAAAAGGCAGGATAACAAGAAAAGCGGCGGCCACCCTGGCTCACCAGGGGCAACCCCAGCCCAGGGCTCGGCCAGGCTCCTGATGCCTTAACTTTGTGTCAGTGTCCATGCAGAAAGTAGCAAATCCGTCTCATGTGTGGCCAAGGACAGGATTATACCACGGTCAGGTCCTGTCCCCGTCTGGGCCTGCAGCTGTAAAAGGCAGCATAACAAGAAAAGCGGCGGCCACCCTGGCTCACCAGGGGCAACCCCAGCCCAGGGCTCTGCCAGGCTCCCGATGCCTTAACTTTGTGTCAGTGTCCACGCAGAAAATAGCAAATCTGCCTCATGTGTTGGCAAGGACAGAACGGCACCATGGTCGGGTCCTGTCCCTGTTTGGGCCTGCAGCTGTAAAAGGCAGGATAACAAGAAAAGCGGTAGCCACCCTGGCTCACCAGGGGCAACCCCAGCCCAGGGCTCTGCCAGGCTCCCGATGCCTTAACTTTGTGTCAGTGTCCATGCAGAAAGTAGCAAATCTGCCTCATGTGTGGCCAAGGACAGAACAGCACCATAGTCGGGTCCTGTCCCCATATCGGCCTGTGGCTGTAAAAGGCAGGATAACAAGAAAAGCGGCGGCCACCCTGGCTCACCAGGAGCAACCCCAGCCCAGGGCTCGGCCAGGCTCCCGATGCCTTAACTCAGCATCTGTGTCCTTGTAGACAGTAGCAAATATGTCTCTCTGTGTGGCCGAGGGCAGGATTCTGGCACGGTCAGGTCCCATCCCCGTCTGGGCCTGCAGCTGTAAAAGGCAGGATAACAAGAAAAGCGGCACCCACCCTGGCTCACCAGGGGCAACCCCAGCCCAGGGCTCGGCCAGGCTCCTGATGCCTTAACTCAGCATCTGTGTCCTTGTAGACAGTAGCAAATATGTCTCTCTGTGTGGCCGAGGGCAGGATTCTGGCACGGTCAGGTCCTGTCCCCGTCTGGGCCTGCAGCTGTAAAAGGCAGGATAACAAGAAAAGCGGCGGCCACCCTGGCTCACCAGGGGCAACCCCAGCCCAGGGTTCTGCCAGGCTCCTGATGCCTTAACTTTGTGTCAGTGTCCACGCAGAAAGTAGCAAATCCGTCTCATGTGTGGCCAAGGACAGGATTATACCACGGTCAGGTCCTGTCCCCGTCTGGGCCTGCAGCTATAAAAGGCAGGATAACAAGAAAAGCGGTAGCCACCCTTGCTCATCAGGGGCAACCCCAGCCCAGGGCTCTGCCAGGCTCCTGATGCCTTAACTTTGTGTCAGTGTCCATGCAGAAAATAGCAAATCTGCCTCATGTGTGGCCAAGGACAGAACGGCACCATGGTCGGGTCCTGTCCCCATATCGGCCTGTGGCTGTAAAAGGCAGGATAACAAGAAAAGCGGCGGCCACCCTTGCTCATCAGGAGCAACCCCAGCCCAGGGTTCTGCCAGGCTCCTGATGCCTTAACTCAGCATCTGTGTCCTTGTAGGCAGTAGCAAATATGTCTCTCTGTGTGGCCGAGGGCAGGATTCTGGCACGGTCAGGTCCTGTCCCCGTATGGGCCTGCAGCTGTAAAAGGCAGGATAACAAGAAAAGCGATAGCCACCCTGGCTCACCAGGGGCAACCCCAGCCCAGGGCTCGGCCAGGCTCCCGATGCCTTAACTTTGTGTCAGTGTCCATGCAGAAAGTAGCAAATCTGCCTCATGTGTGGCCAAGGACAGGATTATACCACGGTCAGGTCCTGTCCCTGTCTGGGCCTGCAGCTGTAAAAGGCAGGATAACAAGAAAAGCGGCGGCCACCCTGGCTCACCAGGGGCAACCCCAGCCCAGGGCTCTGCCAGGCTCCTGATGCCTTAACTTTGTGTCAGTGTCCATGCAGAAAGTAGCAAATCCGTCTCATGTGTGGCCAAGGACAGGATTATACCACGGTCAGGTCCTGTCCCCGTCTGGGCCTGCAGCTATAAAAGGCAGAATAACAAGAAAAGCGGCGGCCACCCTGGCTCACCAGGGGCAACCCCAGCCCAGGGCTCGGCCAGGCTCCTGATGCCTTAACTTTGTGTCAGTGTCCATGCAGAAAATAGCAAATCTGCCTCATGTGTGGCCAAGGACAGAACGGCACCATGGTCGGGTCCTGTCCCTGTTTGGGCCTGCAGCTGTAAAAGGCAGGATAACAAGAAAAGCGGTAGCCACCCTGGCTCATCAGGAGCAACCCCAGCCCAGGGTTCTGCCAGGCTCCTGATGCCTTAACTCAGCATCTGTGTCCTTGTAGACAGTAGCAAATATGTCTCTCTGTGTGGCCGAGGGCAGGATTCTGGCACGGTCAGGTCCTGTCCCCGTCTGGGCCTGCAGCTGTAAAAGGCAGGATAACAAGAAAAGCGGCGGCCACCCTGGCTCACCAGGGGCAACCCCAGCCCAGGGCTCTGCCAGGCTCCCGATGCCTTAACTTTGTGTCAGTGTCCATGCAGAAAGTAGCAAATCTGCCTCATGTGTGGCCAAGGACAGAACGGCACCATGGTCGGGTCCTGTCCCCATATCGGCCTGCAGCTGTAAAAGGCAGGATAACAAGAAAAGCGGTAGCCACCCTGGCTCATCAGGAGCAACCCCAGCACAGGGTTTTGCCAGGCTCCTGACGCCTTAACTCAGCATCTGTGTCCTTGTAGACAGTAGCAAATATGTCTCTCTGTGTGGCCGAGGGCAGGATTCTGGCACGGTCAGGTCCTGTCCTCGTCTGGGCCTGCAGCTGTAAAAGGCAGGATAACAAGAAAAGCGGCGGCCACCCTGGCTCACCAGGGGCAACCCCAGCCCAGGGCTCGGCCAGGCTCCCGATGCCTTAACTTTGTGTCAGTGTCCATGCAGAAAGTAGCAAATCTGCCTCATGTGTGGCCAAGGACAGGATTATACCACGGTCAGTTCCTGTCCCCGTCTGGGCCTGCAGCTGTAAAAGGCAGGATAACAAGAAAAGCGGTAGCCACCCTGGCTCATCAGGAGCAACCCCAGCCCAGGGTTCTGCCAGGCTCCTGATGCCTTAACTCAGCATCTGTGTCCTTGTAGATAGTAGCAAATATGTCTCTCTGTGTGGCCGAGGGCAGGATTCTGGCACAGTCAGGTCCTGTCCCCGTCTGGGCCTGCAGCTGTAAAAGGCAGGATAACAAGAAAAGCGGCGGCCACCCTGGCTCACCAGGGGCAACCCCAGCCCAGGGCTCTGCCAGGCTCCCGATGCCTTAACTTTGTGTCAGTGTCCACGCAGAAAATAGCAAATCTGCCTCATGTGTGGCCAAGGACAGAACGGCAACATGGTCGGGTCCTGTCCCCATATCGGCCTGTGGCTGTAAAAGTCAGGATAACAAGAAAAGCGGCGGCCACCCTGGCTCACCAGGGGCAACCCCAGCCCAGGGCTCGGCCAGGCTCCTGATGCCTTAACTTTGTGTCAGTGTCCACGCAGAAAATAGCAAATCTGCCTCATGTGTGGCCAAGGACAGAACGGCACCATGGTCGGGTCCTGTCCCCGTCTGGGCCTGCAGCTGTAAAAGGCAGGATAACAAGAAAAGCGGCGGCCACCCTGGCTCACCAGGGGCAACCCCAGCCCAGGGCTCGGCCAGGCTCCCGATGCCTTAACTTTGTGTCAGTGTCCACGCAGAAAATAGCAAATCTGCCTCATGTGTGGCCAAGGACAGGATTATACCACGGTCAGGTCCTGTCCCTGTTTGGGCCTGCAGCTATAAAAGGCAGGATAACAAGAAAAGCGGTAGCCACCCTTGCTCATCAGAAGCAACCCCAGCCCAGGGCTCGGCCAGGCTCCCGATGCCTTAACTTTGTGTCAGTGTCCATGCAGAAAGTAGCAAATCTGCCTCATGTGTGGCCAAGGACAAAACGGCACCATGGTCGGGTCCTGTCCCCATATCGGCCTGTGGCTGTAAAAGGCAGGATAACAAGAAAAGCGGTAGCCACCCTTGCTCATCAAGAGCAACCCCAGCCCAGGGCTCGGCCAGGCTCCCGATGCCTTAACTCAGCATCTGTGTCCTTGTAGACAGTAGCAAATATGTCTCTCTGTGTGGCCGAGGGCAGGATTCTGGCACGGTCAGGTCCTGTCCCCGTCTGGGCCTGCAGCTGTAAAAGGCAGGATAACAAGAAAAGCGGCAGCCACCCTGGCTCACCAGGGGCAACCCCAGCCCAGGGCTCGGCCAGGCTCCCGATGCCTTAACTTTGTGTCAGTGTCCATGCAGAAAGTAGCAAATCTGCCTCATGTGTGGCCAAGGACAGGATTATACCACGGTCAGGTCCTGTCCCCATATCGGCCTGTGGCTGTAAAAGGCAGGATAACAAGAAAAGCGGCGGCCACCCTGGCTCACCAGGGGCAACCCCAGCCCAGGGCTCGGCCAGGCTCCCGATGCCTTAACTTTGTGTCAGTGTCCACGCAGAAAATAGCAAATCTGCCTCATGTGTGGCCAAGGACAGAACGGCACCATGGTCGGGTCCTGTCCCTGTTTGGGCCTGCAGCTGTAAAAGGCAGGATAACAAGAAAAGCGGTAGCCACCCTGGCTCATCAGGAGCAACCCCAGCCCAGGGTTCTGCCAGGCTCCTGATGCCTTAACTCAGCATCTGTGTCCTTGTAGACAGTAGCAAATATGTCTCTCCATGTAGCCGAGGGCAGGATTCTGGCACAGTCAGGTCCTGTCCTCGTCTGGGCCTGTGGCTGTAAAAGGCAGGATAACAAGAAAAGCGGCGGCCACCCTGGCTCACCAGGGGCAACCCCAGCCCAGGGCTCTGCCAGGCTCCCGATGCCTTAACTTTGTGTCAGTGTCCACGCAGAAAATAGCAAATCTGCCTCATGTGTGGCCAAGGACAGAACAGCACCATGGTCGGGTCCTGTCCCCATATCGGCCTGTGGCTGTAAAAGGCAGGATAACAAGAAAAGCGGTAGCCACCCTGGCTCACCAGGGGCAACCCCAGCCCAGGGCTCGGCCAGGCTCCCGATGCCTTAAATTTGTGTCAGTGTCCACGCAGAAAGTAGCAAATATGTCTCTCTGTGTGGCCGAGGGCAGGATTGTGGCACGGTCATGTCCTGTCCTCGTCTGGGCCTGCAGCTATAAAAGGCAGGATAACAAGAAAAGCGGCGGCCACCCTGGCTCATCAGGAGCAACCCCAGCCCAGGGTTCTGCCAGGCTCCTGATGCCTTAACTCAGCATCTGTGTCCTTGTAGACAGTAGCAAATATGTCTCTCTGTGTGGCCGAGGGCAGGATTCTGGCACGGTCAGGTCCTGTCCCCGTCTGGGCCTGCAGCTGTAAAAGGCAGGATAACAAGAAAAGCGGCGGCCACCCTGGCTCACCAGGGGCAACCCCAGCCCAGGGCTCGGCCAGGCTCCCGATGCCTTAACTTTGTGTCAGTGTCCATGCAGAAAGTAGCAAATCTGCCTCATGTGTGGCCAAGGACAGGATTATACCACGGTCAGGTCCTGTCCCCATATCGGCCTGTGGCTGTAAAAGGCAGGATAACAAGAAAAGCGGTAGCCATCCTTGCTCATCAAGAGCAACCCCAGCACAGGGCTCGGCCAGGCTCCCAATGCCTTAACTCAGCATCTGTGTCCTTGTAGACAGTAGCAAATATGTCTCTCCGTGTAGCCGAGGGCAGGATTGTGGCACGGTCATGTCCTGTCCTCGTCTGGGCCTGCAGCTGTAAAAGGCAGGATAACAAGAAAAGCGGCAGCCACCCTGGCTCACCAGGGGCAACCCCAGCCCAGGGCTCGGCCAGGCTCCCGATGCCTTAACTTTGTGTCAGTGTCCATGCAGAAAGTAGCAAATCCATCTCATGTGTGGCCAAGGACAGGATTATACCACGGTCAGGTCCTGTCCCCGTCTGGGCCTGCAGCTGTAAAAGGCAGGATAACAAGAAAAGCAGCGGCCACCCTGGCTCACCAGGGGCAACCCCAGCCCAGGGCTCGGCCAGGCTCCCGATGCCTTAACTTTGTGTCAGTGTCCACGCAGAAAATAGCAAATCTGCCTCATGTGTGGCCAAGGACAGAACGGCACCATGGTCGGGTCCTGTCCCCATATCGGCCTGTGGCTGTAAAAGGCAGGATAACAAGAAAAGCGGTAGCCATCCTTGCTCATCAAGAGCAACCCCAGCCCAGGGCTCGGCCAGGCTCCCGATGCCTTAACTTTGTGTCAGTGTCCACGCAGAAAGTAGCAAATCTGCCTCATGTGTGGCCAAGGACAGGATTATACCACGGTCAGGTCCTGTCCCTGTTTGGGCCTGCAGCTGTAAAAGGCAGGATAACAAGAAAAGCGGCGGCCACCCTGGCTCACCAGGGGCAACCCCAGCCCAGGGCTCGGCCAGGCTCCTGATGCCTTAACTTTGTGTCAGTGTCCATGCAGAAAGTAGCAAATCTGCCTCATGTGTGGCCAAGGACAGGATTATACCACGGTCAGGTCCTGTTCCCATATCGGCTTGTGGCTGTAAAAGGCAGGATAACAAGAAAAGCGGCGGCCACCCTGGCTCACCAGGGGCAACCCCGGCTCACCAGGGGCAACCCCAGCCCAGGGCTCGGCCAGGCTCCCGATGCCTTAACTTTGTGTCAGTGTCCACGCAAAAAATAGCAAATCTGCCTCATGTGTGGCCAAGGACAGAACGGCACCATGGTCGGGTCCTGTCCCTGTTTGGGCCTGCAGCTGTAAAAGGCAGGATAACAAGAAAAGCGGTAGCCACCCTGGCTCATCAGGAGCAACCCCAGCCCAGGGCTCTGCCAGGCTCCTGATGCCTTAACTCAGCATCTGTATCCTTGTAGACAGTAGCAAATATGTCTCTCTGTGTGGCCGAGGGCAGGATTCTGGCACGGTCAGGTCCTGTCCCCGTCTGGGCCTGCAGCTGTAAAAGGCAGGATAACAAGAAAAGCGGTAGCCACCCTGGCTCATCAGGGGCAACCCCAGCCCAGGGCTCGGCCAGGCTCCCGATGCCTTAACTTTGTGTCAGTGTCCATGCAGAAAGTAGCAAATCTGCCTCATGTGTGGCCAAGGACAGGATTATACCACGGTCAGGTCCTGTCCCCGTCTGGGCCTGCAGCTGTAAAAGGCAGGATAACAAGAAAAGCGGCGGCCACCCTGGCTCACCAGGGGCAACCCCAGCCCAGGGCTCTGCCAGGCTCCCGATGCCTTAACTTTGTGTCAGTGTCCACGCAGAAAATAGCAAATCTGCCTCATGTGTGGCCAAGGACAAAACGGCACCATGGTCGGGTCCTGTCCCCATATCGGCCTGTGGCTGTAAAAGGCAGGATAACAAGAAAAGCGGTAGCCACCCTGGCTCACCAGGGGCAACCCCAGCCCAGGGCTCGGCCAGGCTCCCGATGCCTTAACTTTGTGTCAGTGTCCACGCAGAAAGTAGCAAATCTGCCTCATGTGTGGCCAAGGACAGGATTATACCACGGTCAGGTCCTGTCCCTGTTTGGGCCTGCAGCTATAAAAGGCAGGATAACAAGAAAAGCGGTAGCCACCCTTGCTCATCAGGAGCAACCCCAGCCCAGGGCTCGGCCAGGCTCCCGATGCCTTAACTTTGTGTCAGTGTCCATGCAGAAAGTAGCAAATCTGCCTCATGTGTGGCCAAGGACAGGATTATACCACGGTCAGGTCCTGTCCCCGTCTGGGCCTGCAGCTGTAAAAGGCAGGATAACAAGAAAAGCGGTAGCCACCCTTGCTCATCAGAAGCAACCCCAGCCCAGGGCTCGGCCAGGCTCCCGATGCCTTAACTTTGTGTCAGTGTCCACGCAGAAAATAGCAAATCTGCCTCATGTGTGGCCAAGGACAGAACAGCACCATGGTCGGGTCCTGTCCCCATATCGGCCTGCAGCTGTAAAAGGCAGGATAACAAGAAAAGCGGTAGCCACCCTGGCTCATCAAGAGCAACCCCAGCCCAGGGTTCTGCCAGGCTCCTGATGCCTAAACTCAGCATCTGTGTCCTTGTAGACAGTAGCAAATATGTCTCTCTGTGTGGCCGAGGGCAGGATTCTGGCACGGTCAGGTCCTGTGCCTGTTTGGGCCTGCAGCTATAAAAGGCAGGATAACAAGAAAAGCGGCGGCCACCCTGGCTCACCAGGGGCAACCCCAGCCCAGGGCTCGGCCAGGCTCCCGATGCCTTAACTTTGTGTCAGTGTCCATGCAGAAAGTAGCAAATCTGCCTCATGTGTGGCCAAGGACAGGATTATACCACGGTCAGGTCCTGTCCCTGTTTGGGCCTGCAGCTATAAAAGGCAGGATAACAAGAAAAGCGGTAGCCACCCTTGCTCATCAGGAGCAACCCCAGCCCAGGGCTCGGCCAGGCTCCCGATGCCTTAACTTTGTGTCAGTGTCCATGCAGAAAGTAGCAAATCTGCCTCATGTGTGGCCAAGGACAGGATTATACCACGGTCAGGTCCTGTCCCCGTCTGGGCCTGCAGCTGTAAAAGGCAGGATAACAAGAAAAGCGGTAGCCACCCTTGCTCATCAGAAGCAACCCCAGCCCAGGGCTCGGCCAGGCTCCCGATGCCTTAACTTTGTGTCAGTGTCCACGCAGAAAATAGCAAATCTGCCTCATGTGTGGCCAAGGACAGAACAGCACCATGGTCGGGTCCTGTCCCCATATCGGCCTGCAGCTGTAAAAGGCAGGATAACAAGAAAAGCGGCGGCCACCCTGGCTCACCAGGGGCAACCCCAGCCCAGGGCTCGGCCAGGCTCCCGATGCCTTAACTTTGTGTCAGTGTCCATGCAGAAAGTAGCAAATCTGCCTCATGTGTGGCCAAGGACAGGATTATACCACGGTCAGGTCCTGTCCCCATATCGTCCTGTGGCTGTAAAAGGCAGGATAACAAGAAAAGCGGTAGCCACCCTTGCTCATCAGGAGCAACCCCAGCCCAGGGCTCGGCCAGGCTCCCGATGCCTTAACTTTGTGTCAGTGTCCATGCAGAAAGTAGCAAATCCATCTCATGTGTGGCCAAGGACAGGATTATACCACGGTCAGGTCCTGTCCACGTCTGGGCCTGCAGCTGTAAAAGGCAGGATAACAAGAAAAGCGGCGGCCACCCTGGCTCACCAGGGGCAACCCCAGCCCAGGGCTCGGCCAGGCTCCTGATGCCTTAACTTTGTGTCAGTGTCCATGCAGAAAGTAGCAAATCCATCTCATGTGTGGCCAAGGACAGGATTATACCACGGTCAGGTCCTGTCCACATCTGGGCCTGCAGCTGTAAAAGGCAGGATAACAAGAAAAGCGGCGGCCACCCTGGCTCACCAGGGGCAACCCCAGCCCAGGGCTCGGCCAGGCTCCCGATGCCTTAACTTTGTGTCAGTGTCCACGCAGAAAATAGCAAATCTGCCTCATGTGTGGCCAAGGACAGAACGGCACCATGGTCGGGTCCTGTCCCCATATCGGCCTGCAGCTGTAAAAGGCAGGATAACAAGAAAAGCGGTAGCCACCCTGGCTCATCAAGAGCAACCCCAGCCCAGGGTTTTGCCAGGCTCCTGATGCCTAAACTCAGCATCTGTGTCCTTGTAGACAGTAGCAAATATGTCTCTCTGTGTAGCCAAGGGCAGGATTCTGGCACGGTCAGGTCCTGTCCCCGTCTGGGCCTGCAGCTGTAAAAGGCAGGATAACAAGAAAAGCGGCGGCCACCCTGGCTCACCAGGGGCAACCCCAGCCCAGGGCTCGGCCAGGCTCCCGATGCCTTAACTTTGTGTCAGTGTCCATGCAGAAAGTAGCAAATCTGCCTCATGTGTGGCCAAGGACAGGATTATACCACGGTCAGGTCCTGTCCCCATATCGGCCTGTGGCTGTAAAAGGCAGGATAACAAGAAAAGCGGCGGCCACCCTGGCTCACCAGGGGCAACCCCGGCTCACCAGGGGCAACCCCAGCCCAGGGCTCGGCCAGGCTCCCGATGCCTTAACTTTGTGTCAGTGTCCACGCAGAAAGTAGCAAATCTGCCTCATGTGTGGCCAAGGACAGGATTATACCACGGTCAGGTCCTGTCCCTGTTTGGGCCTGCAGCTATAAAAGGCAGGATAACAAGAAAAGCGGTAGCCACCCTTGCTCATCAGGAGCAACCCCAGCCCAGGGCTCGGCCAGGCTCCCGATGCCTTACCTTTGTGTCAGTGTCCACGCAGAAAGTAGCAAATCTGCCTCATGTGTGGCCAAGTACAGGATTATACCATGGTCATGTCCTGTCCCCGTCTGGGCCTGCAGCTGTAAAAGGCAGGATAACTAGAAAAGCGGTAGCCACCCTTGCTCATCAGAAGCAACCCCAGCCCAGGGCTCTGCCAGGCTCCCGATGCCTTAACTTTGTGTCAGTGTCCACACAGAAAATAGCAAATCTGCCTCATGTGTGGCCAAGGACAGAACGGCACCATGGTCGGGTCCTGTCCCCATATCGGCCTGTGGCTGTAAAAGGCAGGATAACAAGAAAAGCGGTAGCCATCCTTGCTCATCAAGAGCAACCCCAGCCCAGGGCTCGGCCAGGCTCCCGATGCCTTAACTCAGCATCTGTGTCCTTGTAGACAGTAGCAAATATGTCTCTCTGTGTAGCCAAGGGCAGGATTGTGGCACGGTCAGGTCCTGTCCTCGTCTGGGCCTGCAGCTGTAAAAGGCAGGATAACAAGAAAAGCGGCGGCCACCCTGGCTCACCAGGGGCAACCCCAGCCCAGGGCTCGGCCAGGCTCCTGATGCCTTAACTTTGTGTCAGTGTCCATGCAGAAAGTAGCAAATCCGTCTCATGTGTGGCCAAGGACAGGATTATACCACGGTCAGGTCCTGTCCCCGTCTGGGCCTGCAGCTGTAAAAGGCAGCATAACAAGAAAAGCGGCGGCCACCCTGGCTCACCAGGGGCAACCCCAGCCCAGGGCTCTGCCAGGCTCCCGATGCCTTAACTTTGTGTCAGTGTCCACGCAGAAAATAGCAAATCTGCCTCATGTGTTGGCAAGGACAGAACGGCACCATGGTCGGGTCCTGTCCCTGTTTGGGCCTGCAGCTGTAAAAGGCAGGATAACAAGAAAAGCGGTAGCCACCCTGGCTCACCAGGGGCAACCCCAGCCCAGGGCTCTGCCAGGCTCCCGATGCCTTAACTTTGTGTCAGTGTCCATGCAGAAAGTAGCAAATCTGCCTCATGTGTGGCCAAGGACAGAACAGCACCATAGTCGGGTCCTGTCCCCATATCGGCCTGTGGCTGTAAAAGGCAGGATAACAAGAAAAGCGGCGGCCACCCTGGCTCACCAGGAGCAACCCCAGCCCAGGGCTCGGCCAGGCTCCCGATGCCTTAACTCAGCATCTGTGTCCTTGTAGACAGTAGCAAATATGTCTCTCTGTGTGGCCGAGGGCAGGATTCTGGCACGGTCAGGTCCCATCCCCGTCTGGGCCTGCAGCTGTAAAAGGCAGGATAACAAGAAAAGCGGCACCCACCCTGGCTCACCAGGGGCAACCCCAGCCCAGGGCTCGGCCAGGCTCCTGATGCCTTAACTCAGCATCTGTGTCCTTGTAGACAGTAGCAAATATGTCTCTCTGTGTGGCCGAGGGCAGGATTCTGGCACGGTCAGGTCCTGTCCCCGTCTGGGCCTGCAGCTGTAAAAGGCAGGATAACAAGAAAAGCGGCGGCCACCCTGGCTCACCAGGGGCAACCCCAGCCCAGGGTTCTGCCAGGCTCCTGATGCCTTAACTTTGTGTCAGTGTCCACGCAGAAAGTAGCAAATCCGTCTCATGTGTGGCCAAGGACAGGATTATACCACGGTCAGGTCCTGTCCCCGTCTGGGCCTGCAGCTATAAAAGGCAGGATAACAAGAAAAGCGGTAGCCACCCTTGCTCATCAGGGGCAACCCCAGCCCAGGGCTCTGCCAGGCTCCTGATGCCTTAACTTTGTGTCAGTGTCCATGCAGAAAATAGCAAATCTGCCTCATGTGTGGCCAAGGACAGAACGGCACCATGGTCGGGTCCTGTCCCCATATCGGCCTGTGGCTGTAAAAGGCAGGATAACAAGAAAAGCGGCGGCCACCCTTGCTCATCAGGAGCAACCCCAGCCCAGGGTTCTGCCAGGCTCCTGATGCCTTAACTCAGCATCTGTGTCCTTGTAGGCAGTAGCAAATATGTCTCTCTGTGTGGCCGAGGGCAGGATTCTGGCACGGTCAGGTCCTGTCCCCGTATGGGCCTGCAGCTGTAAAAGGCAGGATAACAAGAAAAGCGATAGCCACCCTGGCTCACCAGGGGCAACCCCAGCCCAGGGCTCGGCCAGGCTCCCGATGCCTTAACTTTGTGTCAGTGTCCATGCAGAAAGTAGCAAATCTGCCTCATGTGTGGCCAAGGACAGGATTATACCACGGTCAGGTCCTGTCCCTGTCTGGGCCTGCAGCTGTAAAAGGCAGGATAACAAGAAAAGCGGCGGCCACCCTGGCTCACCAGGGGCAACCCCAGCCCAGGGCTCTGCCAGGCTCCTGATGCCTTAACTTTGTGTCAGTGTCCATGCAGAAAGTAGCAAATCCGTCTCATGTGTGGCCAAGGACAGGATTATACCACGGTCAGGTCCTGTCCCCGTCTGGGCCTGCAGCTATAAAAGGCAGAATAACAAGAAAAGCGGCGGCCACCCTGGCTCACCAGGGGCAACCCCAGCCCAGGGCTCGGCCAGGCTCCTGATGCCTTAACTTTGTGTCAGTGTCCATGCAGAAAATAGCAAATCTGCCTCATGTGTGGCCAAGGACAGAACGGCACCATGGTCGGGTCCTGTCCCTGTTTGGGCCTGCAGCTGTAAAAGGCAGGATAACAAGAAAAGCGGTAGCCACCCTGGCTCATCAGGAGCAACCCCAGCCCAGGGTTCTGCCAGGCTCCTGATGCCTTAACTCAGCATCTGTGTCCTTGTAGACAGTAGCAAATATGTCTCTCTGTGTGGCCGAGGGCAGGATTCTGGCACGGTCAGGTCCTGTCCCCGTCTGGGCCTGCAGCTGTAAAAGGCAGGATAACAAGAAAAGCGGCGGCCACCCTGGCTCACCAGGGGCAACCCCAGCCCAGGGCTCTGCCAGGCTCCCGATGCCTTAACTTTGTGTCAGTGTCCATGCAGAAAGTAGCAAATCTGCCTCATGTGTGGCCAAGGACAGAACGGCACCATGGTCGGGTCCTGTCCCCATATCGGCCTGCAGCTGTAAAAGGCAGGATAACAAGAAAAGCGGTAGCCACCCTGGCTCATCAGGAGCAACCCCAGCACAGGGTTTTGCCAGGCTCCTGACGCCTTAACTCAGCATCTGTGTCCTTGTAGACAGTAGCAAATATGTCTCTCTGTGTGGCCGAGGGCAGGATTCTGGCACGGTCAGGTCCTGTCCCCGTCTGGGCCTGCAGCTGTAAAAGGCAGGATAACAAGAAAAGCGGTAGCCACCCTGGCTCATCAGGAGCAACCCCAGCCCAGGGCTCGGCCAGGCTCCCGATGCCTTAACTTTGTGTCAGTGTCCATGCAGAAAGTAGCAAATCCGTCTCATGTGTGGCCAAGGACAGGATTATACCACGGTCAGTTCCTGTCCCCGTCTGGGCCTGCAGCTGTAAAAGGCAGGATAACAAGAAAAGCGGCGGCCACCCTGGCTCATCAGGAGCAACCCCAGCCCAGGGCTCGGCCAGGCTCCTGATGCCTTAACTTTGTGTCAGTGTCCACGCAGAAAGTAGCAAATCTGCCTCATGTGTGGCCAAGGACAGAACGGCACCATGGTCGGGTCCTGTCCCTGTTTGGGCCTGCAGCTGTAAAAGACAGGATAACAAGAAAAGCGGTAGCCACCCTGGCTCATCAGGAGCAACCCCAGCCCAGGGTTCTGCCAGGCTCCCGATGCCTTAACTCAGCATCTGTGTCCTTGTAGACAGTAGCAAATATGTCTCTCTGTGTGGCCGAGGGCAGGATTCTGGCACGGTCAGGTCCTGTCCCCGTATCGGCCTGCAGCTGTAAAAGGCAGGATAACAAGAAAAGCGGCGGCCACCCTGGCTCACCAGGGGCAACCCCAGCACAGGGCTCGGCCTGGCTCCCAATGCCTTAACTTTGTGTCAGTGTCCATGCAGTAAGTAGCAAATCCATCTCATGTGTGGCCAAGGACAGGATTATACCACGGTCAGGTCCTGTCCCCGTCTGGGCCTGCAGCTGTAAAAGGCAGGATAACAAGAAAAGCGGCGGCCACCCTGGCTCACCAGGGGCAACCCCAGCCCAGGGCTCGGCCAGGCTCCCGATGCCTTAACTTTGTGTCAGTGTCCACGCAGAAAATAGCAAATCTGCCTCATGTGTGGCCAAGGACAGAACAGCACCATGGTCGGGTCCTGTCCCTGTTTGGGCCTGCAGCTGTAAAAGGCAGGATAACAAGAAAAGCGGTAGCCACCCTGGCTCATCAGGAGCAACCCCAGCCCAGGGTTCTGCCAGGCTCCTGATGCCTTAACTCAGCATCTGTGTCCTTGTAGACAGTAGCAAATATGTCTCTCTGTGTGGCCGAGGGCAGGATTCTGGCACGGTCAGGTCCTGTCCCCGTCTGGGCCTGCAGCTGTAAAAGGCAGGATAACAAGAAAAGCGGTAGCCACCCTGGCTCATCAGGAGCAACCCCAGCCCAGGGCTCGGCCAGGCTCCCGATGCCTTAACTTTGTGTCAGTGTCCACGCAGAAAATAGCAAATCTGCCTCATGTGTGGCCAAGGACAGAACGGCACCATGGTCGGGTCCTGTCCCTGTTTGGGCCTGCAGCTGTAAAAGGCAGGATAACAAGAAAAGCGGTAGCCACCCTGGCTCATCAGGAGCAACCCCAGCCCAGGGCTCGGCCAGGCTCCCGATGCCTTAACTCAGCATCTGTGTCCTTGTAGACAGTAGCAAATATGTCTCTCTGTGTGGCCGAGGGCAGGATTGTGGCACGGTCATGTCCTGTCCTCGTCTGGGCCTGCAGCTGTAAAAGGCAGGATAACAAGAAAAGCGGCAGCCACCCTGGCTCACCAGGGGCAACCCCAGCCCAGGGCTCGGCCAGGCTCCTGATGCCTTAACTCAGCATCTGTGTCCTTGTAGACAGTAGCAAATATGTCTCTCTGTGTGGCCGAGGGCAGGATTCTGGCACGGTCAGGTCCTGGCCCTGTCTGGGCCTGCAGCTGTAAAAGGCAGGATAACAAGAAAAGCGGCGGCCACCCTGGCTCACCAGGGGCAACCCCAGCCCAGGGCTCTGCCAGGCTCCCGATGCCTTAACTTTGTGTCAGTGTCCACGCAGAAAGTAGCAAATCTGCCTCATGTGTGGCCAAGGACAGAACGGCACCATGGTCGGGTCCTGTCCCCATATCGGCCTGCAGCTGTAAAAGGCAGGATAACAAGAAAAGCGGTAGCCACCCTTGCTCATCAAGAGCAACCCCAGCCCAGGGCTCGGCCAGGCTCCCGATGCCTTAACTCAGCATCTGTGTCCTTGTAGACAGTAGCAAATATGTCTCTCTGTGTAGCCGAGGGCAGGATTCTGGCACGGTCAGGTCCTGTCCCCGTATCGGCCTGCAGCTGTAAAAGGCAGGATAACAAGAAAAGCGGCGGCCACCCTGGCTCACCAGGGGCAACCCCAGCACAGGGCTCGGCCAGGCTCCCAATGCCTTAACTTTGTGTCAGTGTCCATGCAGAAAGTAGCAAATCCATCTCATGTGTGGCCAAGGACAGGATTATACCACGGTCAGGTCCTGTCCCCGTCTGGGCCTGCAGCTGTAAAAGGCAGGATAACAAGAAAAGCGGCGGCCACCCTGGCTCACCAGGGGCAATCCCAGCCCAGGGCTCGGCCAGGCTCCCGATGCCTTAACTTTGTGTCAGTGTCCACGCAGAAAATAGCAAATCTGCCTCATGTGTGGCCAAGGACAGAACAGCACCATGCTCGGGTCCTGTCCCCATATCGGCCTGTGGCTGTAAAAGGCAGGATAACAAGAAAAGCGGCGGCCACCCTGGCTCACCAGGGGCAACCCCAGCACAGGGCTCGGCCAGGCTCCCGATGCCTTAACTTTGTGTCAGTGTCCACGCAGAAAGTAGCAAATCTGCCTCATGTGTGGCCAAGGACAGGATTATACCACGGTCAGGTCCTGTCCCTGTTTGGGCCTGCAGCTATAAAAGGCAGGATAACAAGAAAAGCGGTAGCCAACCTGGCTCATCAAGAGCAACCCCAGCACAGGGCTCGGCCAGGCTCCCGATGCCTTAACTTTGTGTCAGTGTCCATGCAGAAAGTAGCAAATCCGTCTCATGTGTGGCCAAGGACAGGATTATACCACGGTCAGGTCCTGTCCCCATATCGGCCTGTGGCTGTAAAAGGCAGGATAACAAGAAAAGCGGCGGCCACCCTGGCTCACCAGGGGCAACCCCAGCCCAGGGCTCGGCCAGGCTCCCGATGCCTTAACTTTGTGTCAGTGTCCACGCAGAAAATAGCAAATCTGCCTCATGTGTGGCCAAGGACAGAACGGCACCATGGTCGGGTCCTGTCCCTGTTTGGGCCTGCAGCTGTAAAAGGCAGGATAACAAGAAAAGCGGTAGCCACCCTGGCTCATCAGGAGCAACCCCAGCCCAGGGTTCTGCCAGGCTCCTGATGCCTTAACTCAGCATCTGTGTCCTTGTAGACAGTAGCAAATATGTCTCTCTGTGTGGCCGAGGGCAGGATTCTGGCACGGTCAGGTCCTGTCCCCGTATCGGCCTGCAGCTGTAAAAGGCAGGATAACAAGAAAAGCGGCGGCCACCCTGGCTCACCAGGGGCAACCCCAGCACAGGGCTCGGCCTGGCTCCCAATGCCTTAACTTTGTGTCAGTGTCCATGCAGTAAGTAGCAAATCCATCTCATGTGTGGCCAAGGACAGGATTATACCACGGTCAGGTCCTGTCCCCGTCTGGGCCTGCAGCTGTAAAAGGCAGGATAACAAGAAAAGCGGCGGCCACCCTGGCTCACCAGGGGCAACCCCAGCCCAGGGCTCGGCCAGGCTCCCGATGCCTTAACTTTGTGTCAGTGTCCACGCAGAAAATAGCAAATCTGCCTCATGTGTGGCCAAGGACAGAACAGCACCATGGTCGGGTCCTGTCCCCATATCGGCCTGTGGCTGTAAAAGGCAGGATAACAAGAAAAGCGGCGGCCACCCTGGCTCACCAGGGGCAACCCCAGCCCAGGGCTCGGCCAGGCTCCCGATGCCTTAACTTTGTGTCAGTGTCCACGCAGAAAGTAGCAAATCTGCCTCATGTGTGGCCAAGGACAGGATTATACCACGGTCAGGTCCTGTCCCTGTTTGGGCCTGCAGCTATAAAAGGCAGGATAACAAGAAAAGCGGTAGCCACCCTGGCTCATCAGGAGCAACCCCAGCCCAGGGCTCGGCCAGGCTCCCGATGCCTTAACTTTGTGTCAGTGTCCATGCAGAAAGTAGCAAATCCGTCTCATGTGTGGCCAAGGACAGGATTATACCACGGTCAGGTCCTGTCCCCATATCGGCCTGTGGCTGTAAAAGGCAGGATAACAAGAAAAGCGGCGGCCACCCTGGCTCACCAGGGGCAACCCCAGCCCAGGGCTCGGCCAGGCTCCCGATGCCTTAACTTTGTGTCAGTGTCCACGCAGAAAATAGCAAATCTGCCTCATGTGTGGCCAAGGACAGAACGGCACCATGGTCGGGTCCTGTCCCTGTTTGGGCCTGCAGCTGTAAAAGGCAGGATAACAAGAAAAGCGGTAGCCACCCTGGCTCATCAGGAGCAACCCCAGCCCAGGGTTCTGCCAGGCTCCTGATGCCTTAATTCAGCATCTGTGTCCTTGTAGACAGTAGCAAATATGTCTCTCTGTGTGGCCGAGGGCAGGATTCTGGCACGGTCAGGTCCTGTCCCCGTCTGGGCCTGCAGCTGTAAAAGGCAGGATAACAAGAAAAGCGGCGGCCACCCTGGCTCACCAGGGGCAACCCCAGCCCAGGGCTCGGCCAGGCTCCCGATGCCTTAACTTTGTGTCAGTGTCCACGCAGAAAATAGCAAATCTGCCTCATGTGTGGCCAAGGACAGAACGGCACCATGGTCGGGTCCTGTCCCTGTTTGGGCCTGCAGCTGTAAAAGGCAGGATAACAAGAAAAGCGGTAGCCACCCTGGCTCATCAGGAGCAACCCCAGCCCAGGGCTCGGCCAGGCTCCCGATGCCTTAACTCAGCATCTGTGTCCTTGTAGACAGTAGCAAATATGTCTCTCTGTGTGGCCGAGGGCAGGATTCTGGCACGGTCATGTCCTGTCCTCGTCTGGGCCTGCAGCTGTAAAAGGCAGGATAACAAGAAAAGCGGCAGCCACCCTGGCTCACCAGGGGCAACCCCAGCCCAGGGCTCGGCCAGGCTCCTGATGCCTTAACTCAGCATCTGTGTCCTTGTAGACAGTAGCAAATATGTCTCTCTGTGTGGCCGAGGGCAGGATTCTGGCACGGTCAGGTCCTGGCCCTGTCTGGGCCTGCAGCTGTAAAAGGCAGGATAACAAGAAAAGCGGCGGCCACCCTGGCTCACCAGGGGCAACCCCAGCCCAGGGCTCTGCCAGGCTCCCGATGCCTTAACTTTGTGTCAGTGTCCACGCAGAAAGTAGCAAATCTGCCTCATGTGTGGCCAAGGACAGAACGGCACCATGGTCGGGTCCTGTCCCCATATCGGCCTGCAGCTGTAAAAGGCAGGATAACAAGAAAAGCGGTAGCCACCCTTGCTCATCAAGAGCAACCCCAGCCCAGGGCTCGGCCAGGCTCCCGATGCCTTAACTCAGCATCTGTGTCCTTGTAGACAGTAGCAAATATGTCTCTCTGTGTAGCCGAGGGCAGGATTCTGGCACGGTCAGGTCCTGTCCCCGTATCGGCCTGCAGCTGTAAAAGGCAGGATAACAAGAAAAGCGGCGGCCACCCTGGCTCACCAGGGGCAACCCCAGCACAGGGCTCGGCCAGGCTCCCAATGCCTTAACTTTGTGTCAGTGTCCATGCAGAAAGTAGCAAATCCATCTCATGTGTGGCCAAGGACAGGATTATACCACGGTCAGGTCCTGTCCCCGTCTGGGCCTGCAGCTGTAAAAGGCAGGATAACAAGAAAAGCGGCGGCCACCCTGGCTCACCAGGGGCAACCCCAGCCCAGGGCTCGGCCAGGCTCCCGATGCCTTAACTTTGTGTCAGTGTCCACGCAGAAAATAGCAAATCTGCCTCATGTGTGGCCAAGGACAGAACAGCACCATGGTCGGGTCCTGTCCCCATATCGGCCTGTGGCTGTAAAAGGCAGGATAACAAGAAAAGCGGCGGCCACCCTGGCTCACCAGGGGCAACCCCAGCACAGGGCTCGGCCAGGCTCCCGATGCCTTAACTTTGTGTCAGTGTCCACGCAGAAAGTAGCAAATCTGCCTCATGTGTGGCCAAGGACAGGATTATACCACGGTCAGGTCCTGTCCCTGTTTGGGCCTGCAGCTATAAAAGGCAGGATAACAAGAAAAGCGGTAGCCAACCTGGCTCATCAAGAGCAACCCCAGCACAGGGCTCGGCCAGGCTCCCGATGCCTTAACTTTGTGTCAGTGTCCATGCAGAAAGTAGCAAATCCGTCTCATGTGTGGCCAAGGACAGGATTATACCACGGTCAGGTCCTGTCCCCATATCGGCCTGTGGCTGTAAAAGGCAGGATAACAAGAAAAGCGGCGGCCACCCTGGCTCACCAGGGGCAACCCCAGCCCAGGGCTCGGCCAGGCTCCCGATGCCTTAACTTTGTGTCAGTGTCCATGCAGAAAATAGCAAATCTGCCTCATGTGTGGCCAAGGACAGAACGGCACCATGGTCGGGTCCTGTCCCTGTTTGGGCCTGCAGCTGTAAAAGGCAGGATAACAAGAAAAGCGGTAGCCACCCTGGCTCATCAGGAGCAACCCCAGCCCAGGGTTCTGCCAGGCTCCTGATGCCTTAACTCAGCATCTGTGTCCTTGTAGACAGTAGCAAATATGTCTCTCTGTGTGGCCGAGGGCAGGATTCTGGCACGGTCAGGTCCTGTCCCCGTCTGGGCCTGCAGCTGTAAAAGGCAGGATAACAAGAAAAGCGGCGGCCACCCTGGCTCACCAGGGGCAACCCCAGCCCAGGGCTCGGCCAGGCTCCCGATGCCTTAACTTTGTGTCAGTGTCCACGCAGAAAATAGCAAATCTGCCTCATGTGTGGCCAAGGACAGAACGGCACCATGGTCGGGTCCTGTCCCTGTTTGGGCCTGTGGCTGTAAAAGGCAGGATAACAAGAAAAGCGGCGGCCACCCTGGCTCACCAGGGGCAACCCCAGCCCAGGGCTCGGCCAGGCTCCCGATGCCTTAACTTTGTGTCAGTGTCCATGCAGAAAATAGCAAATCTGCCTCATGTGTGGCCAAGGACAGAACGGCACCATGGTCGGGTCCTGTCCCTGTTTGGGCCTGCAGCTGTAAAAGGCAGGATAACAAGAAAAGCGGTAGCCACCCTGGCTCATCAGGAGCAACCCCAGCCCAGGGTTCTGCCAGGCTCCTGATGCCTTAACTCAGCATCTGTGTCCTTGTAGACAGTAGCAAATATGTCTCTCTGTGTGGCCGAGGGCAGGATTCTGGCACGGTCAGGTCCTGTCCCCGTCTGGGCCTGCAGCTGTAAAAGGCAGGATAACAAGAAAAGCGGCGGCCACCCTGGCTCACCAGGGGCAACCCCAGCCCAGGGCTCGGCCAGGCTCCCGATGCCTTAACTTTGTGTCAGTGTCCACGCAGAAAATAGCAAATCTGCCTCATGTGTGGCCAAGGACAGAACGGCACCATGGTCGGGTCCTGTCCCTGTTTGGGCCTGCAGCTGTAAAAGGCAGGATAACAAGAAAAGCGGTAGCCACCCTGGCTCATCAGGAGCAACCCCAGCCCAGGGCTCGGCCAGGCTCCCGATGCCTTAACTCAGCATCTGTGTCCTTGTAGACAGTAGCAAATATGTCTCTCTGTGTGGCCGAGGGCAGGATTCTGGCACGGTCATGTCCTGTCCTCGTCTGGGCCTGCAGCTGTAAAAGGCAGGATAACAAGAAAAGCGGCAGCCACCCTGGCTCACCAGGGGCAACCCCAGCCCAGGGCTCGGCCAGGCTCCTGATGCCTTAACTCAGCATCTGTGTCCTTGTAGACAGTAGCAAATATGTCTCTCTGTGTGGCCGAGGGCAGGATTCTGGCACGGTCAGGTCCTGTCCCCATCTGGGCCTGCAGCTGTAAAAGGCAGGATAACAAGAAAAGCGGCAGCCACCCTGGCTCACCAGGGGCAACCCCAGCCCAGGGCTCGGCCAGGCTCCCGATGCCTTAACTTTGTGTCAGTGTCCATGCAGAAAATAGCAAATCTGACTCATGTGTGGTCAAGGACAGGATTATACCACGGTCAGGTCCTGTCCCTGTTTGGGCCTGCAGCTATAAAAGGCAGGATAACAAGAAAAGCGGTAGCCACCCTTGCTCATCAGGGGCAACCCCAGCCCAGGGCTCGGCCAGGCTCCTGATGCCTTAACTTTGTGTCAGTGTCCATGCAGAAAATAGCAAATCTGCCTCATGTGTGGCCAAGGACAGAACAGCACCATAGTCGGGTCCTGTCCCTGTTTGGGCCTGCAGCTGTAAAAGGCAGGATAACAAGAAAAGCGGCGGCCACCCTGGCTCATCAGGAGCAACCCCAGCCCAGGGCTCGGCCAGGCTCCCGATGCCTTAACTTTGTGTCAGTGTCCACGCAGAAAGTAGCAAATCTGCCTCATGTGTGGCCAAGGACAGAACGGCACCATGGTCGGGTCCTGTCCCCATATCGGATTGTGGCTGTAAAAGGCAGGATAACAAGAAAAGCGGTAGCCACCCTGGCTCATCAGAAGCAACCCCAGCCCAGGGTTCTGCCAGGCTCCTGATGCCTTAACTCAGCATCTGTGTCCTTGTAGACAGTAGCAAATATGTCTCTCTGTGTGGCCGAGGGCAGGATTCTGGCACGGTCAGGTCCTGTCCCCGTCTGGGCCTGCAGCTGTAAAAGGCAGGATAACAAGAAAAGCGGCAGCCACCCTGGCTCACCAGGGGCAACCCCAGCCCAGGGCTCGGCCAGGCTCCCGATGCCTTAACTTTGTGTCAGTGTCCATGCAGAAAGTAGCAAATCTGCCTCATGTGTGGCCAAGGACAGAACGGCACCATGGTCGGGTCCTGTCCCCATATCGGCCTGCAGCTGTAAAAGGCAGGATAACAAGAAAAGCGGTAGCCACCCTGGCTCATCAGGAGCAACCCCAGCACAGGGTTTTGCCAGGCTCCTGACGCCTTAACTCAGCATCTGTGTCCTTGTAGACAGTAGCAAATATCTCTCTCTGTGTGGCCAAGGACAGGATTATACCACGGTCAGGTCCTGTCCCCGTCTGGGCCTGCAGCTGTAAAAGGCAGGATAACAAGAAAAGCGGTAGCCACCCTGGCTCACCAGGGGCAACCCCAGCCCAGGGCTCGGCCAGGCTCCCGATGCCTTAACTTTGTGTCAGTGTCCATGCAGAAAGTAGCAAATCCGTCTCATGTGTGGCCAAGGACAGGATTATACCACGGTCAGGTCCTGTCCCCGTCTGGGCCTGCAGCTGTAAAAGGCAGGATAACAAGAAAAGCGGCGGCCACCCTGGCTCACCAGGGGCAACCCCAGCCCAGGGCTCGGCCAGGCTCCCGATGCCTTAACTTTGTGTCAGTGTCCACGCAGAAAGTAGCAAATCTGCCTCATGTGTGGCCAAGGACAGAACGGCACCATGGTCGGGTCCTGTCCCTGTTTGGGCCTGCAGCTGTAAAAGGCAGGATAACAAGAAAAGCGGTAGCCACCCTTGCTCATCAGGGGCAACCCCAGCCCAGGGCTCTGCCAGGCTCCTGATGCCTTAACTTTGTGTCAGTGTCCATGCAGAAAATAGCAAATCTGCCTCATGTGTGGCCAAGGACAGAACGGCACCATGGTCGGGTCCTGTCCCCATATCGGCCTGTGGCTGTAAAAGGCAGGATAACAAGAAAAGCGGCGGCCACCCTTGCTCATCAGGAGCAACCCCAGCCCAGGGTTCTGCCAGGCTCCTGATGCCTTAACTCAGCATCTGTGTCCTTGTAGACAGTAGCAAATATGTCTCTCTGTGTAGCCGAGGGCAGGATTCTGGCACGGTCAGGTCCTGTCCCCGTATCGGCCTGTGGCTGTAAAAGGCAGGATAACAAGAAAAGCGGCGGCCACCCTGGCTCACCAGGGGTAACCCCAGCCCAGGGCTCGGCCAGGCTCCCAGTGCCTTAACTTTGTGTCAGTGTCCTACTAGAATGTAGTGAATCTCTCTTTCTGTTTTTCTGAGGGCAGCAGTTCACCGTGATGTGACCTTCTTGCTCTGGAATACAGAGGAGGAGCAGCCACCATCTGTTGTGCCATGGGCAACCTCTGCCTCCCTGCCCAGCAGCTGTGCCCTGCACTCCCTGCCCTCCTCCCTGCCCTGTCGCCTCAGCCCTCACTCACCCAGCTGCTCACCTCCAGCCTCTGCCAGCTCACCACGCAGCCCTTTTTATACCCATCCTGGGTTGCCATGTCACCGCCCTGTGACACGGCACCACCAACATTCTACCTGCTGTGACATGGCCACCACACCACTGGGGGAGCTAGGGGCTCATGGAAGGCCCAGCCCTCGGTTCTGCAGGGAAAAAGGGCCATCACTCGTCAGCCTTGTTAAACACAGTGGGATGGACAAATGATGAGCAAATGGCCAACACGGAGAGCTCACTGTCACTCCTGTCTGTGTGGGGACAGCATCTCGCCTGGAGCTGTGGGCACCTCACAACCCCTCACCATTCTGTCCATACCATATTGTGGTAACAGCAGACACAAGCTCATGAGAAGAGGCCATATCTTGTCAGAGCAGTTTTGCAGGCAGTGTACCATTGAGGGTTGTTTGGCTCTGTGTGTGTAATCACAGAATCACAGAATGGTAGGAGTTGGAATGGACATCTAGAGATCACCTCGTCCAACCCCCCTGCTTCAGCAGGTCCACCTACAGAAGGGTGCACAGGACCATGTCCAGGCAGGTTTAGAATATCTCCATGGAAAGAGACTCCACAACCTCCCTGGGCAGCCTGTCCCACTGCTCTGTCACCCCCACAGTAAAGAAGTTTTTTCTCATATTTAAGTGGAACTTCCTGTGTTCCAACTTGTGCCCATTGCCCCTTGTCCTGTCATTGGGCACTACTGAAATGGGTCCAGTCCCATCATCCTGACACTCACCCTTTAGATATTTTTAAGTATTGATGAGATCCCCCCTCGGTCTTCTCTTCTCCAGGCTGAACAAACCCATCTTTCAGCCTTTCCTCATAAGGCAGATGCTCCAGACCCCTGATCATCTTCGTAGCTCTCCACTGGACTTGCTCAAGCAGTTCCCTGTCCTTCTTAAACTGGGGGACCCAAAACTGGACTCAGTACTCCAAATGTGGTCTCACTAGGGCAGAATAGAGGGGGAGGATAACCTCCCTCGACCTGCTGGCCACAATCCTTTTAATGCAGCCCAGAATACCGAGAATATTGGACGCTGGTTTACCATGTAGTACAAAATCAGTTAAGGGACCAGCAGCCTGAAGGTCATGCATGCTATGCGTGTGAAGTCCACTTCACTGCCCTTAATTCAGAGAAAAAATAACCAAGACAGAAATCCCATCAGCTGTGCCAGCTTCAGATTCAAATAGCTTTTATATAATGTTGACTGGGGGAATTCTGCTGTTTCCAAGTATGTAGAAGAACTGGGCTCCTCTGGGGGTAGGTAAAGCCTGCATTTCATGCACTACAATCTATTTCCGGACATGGTATCACACTGTATGCAAGCCGCAAGGATATGATTGAAGCACATTTGTTCTGAGAGGCTGTGAGAAAAAGAAGACAGCTCCTGCAGTTTGCAAAATGTAGAATCAGTCACCAGGCAGGAAGCTATCAGATGCTCTCCCATGGGCTGGGGTTTGTAATGTGACAGTGTCCTCTGTGTCCCTGCGGCAGGCTGGGCAAGCTGCTAGTCTGCACAGCCAAGTGGCGTGATGCTGGCTGTACCTAACACAAGCCTGGAGGAAAAGGCTAAATGAAAAACACGGAGAAAGAGTCAGCCCTAATCTCTAGCCAGTATAAAATCTTAACTAAGTTACTAAGTAGGGAAACATGGCATCATTTCAAGCAGGCATTGCATAAGGTTGCCATACTGGCTGCCTTTGCAAAGCTGGAAGCTCAGAGCCTCGGCAAACAGTAACGATGCCAACCACTCTTTAAGGGCAGGTTTCTGATTGTCCTGCAAGGAGTTCTATAAAATGCACACATGGTACAGGGCAGGGAGCAAAGCAGCACAGATGTGTCATGCATTCCTTGTCTTCTGTTCCAGCTCTGATCTTCCTTCCCTGGAGTGAGTGCGATTTGGTAAATTGGAGCTACATACTCTCTGGAGGGCTGTAGAAACCAGAATCATGTATTTACTGGCCAGCACAGACACTGCCTCGTCTGCCTGCAAAGCATGGACTCAAGAGAAAAATCAGTTTTAGTCAAGGGTGGCTCACAGATGGCCCTGCCATGGAGTAGGGTGGAGGATAAATGTGCTGACAATCTTTCCAGGCTTTCGGTGAGCTGAGTAAGGGCTGCAAAATACACCCACGGCCCACACAGCCGGGGCTGCCGCCAGGTTTAAGCATAAATTGCAATGGCTCTAAGGGGTGCAGCTGTGGTTGCCTCATGTTTGGAAAGGGGAATCAGTGTGGGGAGGAGAGGGAGGGGTTTGCCCTGCTCAGGGAAGCCACTTGCTCATACACTCATACCGGTTACCATGTTTTCTGTGGCTCAGCTGAGACTAAGCACAAATACATGCAGATTTGACCCATCAAGGGCAAGACTGTCCCGCTCATTGGGCTTTCCTGCCTCTAACTATCCCTGTTCCCAGCCTTGCAGGTCCAGTTGATCTGAAAGAAACCTATTAGGTTGCTTTACCTCCCAAAACAGAACAGTCCCTCATCCCTGCATGCAGTCACCAGTAAGCTCTGGAGAGCAAAGCAGCACTTAAAGCAGGACCTCAATGTGCTTGCCAATTTGCAGCACTTCACATTTGTATAGCACATAGTGGTCAGAGCACTTGCCCCAGAGGTGAGAAATGGGCAGATGCTCCCATGAAGATGAAGAGTCCAGGCTGAGACTACTCGTACAACAGGGAACTCACTGGCTCATGAAACCCAAGGTGAGGGTCTTAGTCACCCACACCACTTTCAATGTGGCATGAGCCCTAACTCCTGACAGGGATTCTTTTTGCTGTAATTTAAATGGCATCCATGAAACCCATGCACCAGCTGTAAGCACAGACAGGTCAAGTCCCCACCAACAGCCTGGCCCACTCAGCCCTTGCCACCAGCAAGCAGCTGCCTGCTGCCAGCAGTTACCTACTTCATCTGCCTGCTGGAGGAGCCTTCACACAGCAGGTCGAAGAGCACACAGCTGTTCTCCCATGTGACACATCAGCTAATGGCTTGGGCAGTGAATAGGGCTGGAGGACTGCAGCCCTAACTTGACGACATAAGGAACTTAAGTGGCAGAAACCTGGACTCCCACAAGGCTCCAATTGGACAATCTTCTATTTTAAACGTTAGGGACCTTTTCCCTCCATGCTCCAGCGCTGGCTGGAGCCCAGTGCTGGTTAAGGGCAGTCCTGAAGCCACCATGCTGCATGTGTGCACCAGCCAGGCTGGGATGGTGCAGGTGCCTGAGCTGGGCAGCTTACTGGGTCATGCCAGTGCAAGTGAGAAGGAATCTTAACTCCTCGGGGTACACACGTACACATGCCAAAGCTGGCTCCAGCAGGCCAAGCAGGGATTAGGTGCTGCTAAATCTGGGTATTAATGCCCCCCTACCCCTCCCCCGAAAAAAAAAAATCACACACGACATGATTAAAAATGGCACATCCCAAATCCTGAAGGTTCTATTAGCAGAGTACGGCCACACTGGATGTGGAACTTCACTCGTGTTCAGAACCTCACAAAACTAGAACTAACCACAAAAAAAAAAAAATTCCTTGTATTGAGTGGCCACTAGTAGAAAGGCACTAATTAATATCTACAGGCAGAAACCACCCTGCTGCACTGGCTCCTGTCTGTCACCTTTGTGTTCGAGTTCTCTGCAGCGTGTAATAGACAGACACCACCACAGCAGGGTTGAGTTGTTCTTTCCCCGTTGCATCTTTTCTGTTGCCACGCTCCAGCAGCAGCTCATTAACTTGCCTACTGCAGCCCCACTGAGAAACGCTAGCCCCAGGAGCCCGGCTGCAGCTCCCTGTCAACAAGCTCCCTCTCCCCAGCACTCACCTTGCCAGCCACGCGGCTGCCTCAGGACTGGCGCTGAACTAGCTTTATGGACCAACACACCTGTTCCCTCAGTGGAAGTTTATGGTTACACCTTAAAATTTGACCCTTCAGTGGCTCTCTGAAGAAGCCTTAAAGCTTTTCACACTTCAGTGCACGAATGCCATATCCTTGAGAGCACCAGGAGTAACCCCACCCATTTGGCCCAGCTAACACACCAGTGAGCAGCCCCTGCCCCAGCCCCGCCAGCTTGGGACAGGAATCACACCTCCTGCTGTGTTTCGGGCATTTGGGGACATGAGAAAGCAAGAGCACCAGTTGAACACTCCCCCATTGCTTGCTCTGGACTCATCTCCAAGCAAGCTGCCTATTTCTTAAACTTATGTTCACAACCAGGGTTTTCCTTTATACCCTGGACCATTCACCTCTCAGACAGAATGTCCAGGCCTGCCAAGTCAAAACCCTCCAATACACTTGTACTAACTTCAGTATTTTGTACCATCTCGTCTTAAGTCTATAAACCTCATTAAGTTTCTCAGATTGGATTGTCTTTGCTACTAAAAAAAGAAACTTAAGGCACCTCAGTATGACCACCCTACACATATGTATTTATTACCAGACAGATGTAAATCATAGTGGGTGATGAGCAACTCAGGTCACTGGACTGACCAGATTGAAACCGCTTTCTGTGAACTCTGTGTACCCACTGCCCCATGGCATACTGCGTCACTTTTCCTCAAAACCCTGTACTTCATGGAGTTTATATTTATTTACATATAAGTGTGGTGCAAGTTACCCTTGTTTTACAGGTACCCAGTTATCACAGACCAGAATTTCAAGTTTACTATAAAATAATTTATTAAGACAGCAATACACAGCTTTAGCAGCAAGCTTATATACACGCACACGAAAAACACTGACTACCCTACTCAGTGACTCTAGCTCTTTTGCCCTTGGCCTTGCGGACCTCTTCGATCAGATCTTTTAAGTACTGAATTTCCTTACTAAGGGAATCTGCTTTCTCCTTCAGGGCCTGATTCTTCTGCTCCAACTCTCTGCACTCCCCTGACAGTGCCTCCTGTTCTGCCCTCTTCTTCTGCCGGTAACGTGTGGCAGCTGTCTTATTCTGCTCCATCTTTTTCAGTTTCTTATCTATTTTCTTTTCTCCTTTCATCTTTGCTGACGCTACCTTCTCTGCAGGATGATCATATGGTTTGGTCCGCACAGAGCCACAGGTGGCATCTGCAGGGAACTGGCTGTCATTGGGGGATCCAACTGAATTGGTAGGACTATGTTGGGGTGTTCCCAGGTAGGAGTCTGGGCTCATGCATATTCCACTATCATCAGAATGGTTCTCCTCCTCTTTCTCGGACTTGGTGATCACTACCACAAAGGTGGGGCCCTCCTGTTTTCTTTCTCCTTCCAAAACATCCACTTCACTACCTAGCTCTAAACTAAATGAATGGTCTGGAGTGGAAGTCAGAGACCCTGGGGAGAGGGGAAAAGACCAAAGGGAAGCCAATGGGGCCATTGGATCTGTTCCAATTGGAGATTCGGGCAGGTGGGTGATTAGGTCAGTTATCAGTGGAGGTTCCTTGTGAAATTCTTGGATGGGAGGGTTAAATAGGAGATCACACGTGTCTTCCAACGTGGCCATCAGCTCGTCTGGTGAGACGGTGGCTTCCAGATGTTCCATACCTAACAGGGCATCAAAATCAAATTCCTTCAGATCCATCTTCTCCACCATCCACTCCATGCCAGAGAAGGCATCCTCTGCACAGTAAAAGAATTACCATTTCAATAAACCAGCAACCAAGACAAAAGATGAGTTTTTAGACTGTTTTCAGAAGCCTGAGTTAACATCTTCCCTATCTCTTATACTGGTATGAAAAAATTCAACCACCAGAAAAAAATCCCCTGCCATTTTGCTGCTAAATACTGCAGGGTACAACGTAAGCCATCAGCTGTTCTGACATTCCATCCCTCTTACTCCAACACCAAAAGAATCTGGGGCCATTCAAAACATACAGGCATGCTTGTTTCTTGTGACCTCTGCCAGGGAGTGGTACCGTAACAGCTGGTATGTTATTAAAAAGACAACAGAAGTGTCACTTTACCATATGCTACTCTAGTAACCAGCAATTCTGTATTGTGTCAGCAGTGTAGTACACACACTTCCTAAGCAGAAGCATGCTTGTAAGGCTGCCGTCACATTTATGAAAAACCTTAGTTTTTAATCTGAACGTTAGTAAATATACTTTGTGCCATTCTAAGTTATGTACTTTATGTGAATAAATAATACCTTACCCTGGCTGCTATCTATGGTGTTGCCTAAACTGTCCACAGCAAGCCAATTGGAGGAGACTGCCTTAGCCTTGTCGCTGGAGAACCCATGCGAACTGAGGGGCTCGGCCACCTCCAGGTAGTCATCTAGGAGTCCCAGACTTTCCTCAGCCACCGAACACGGCTGGCTGAAGGGGAATAAATCCCCCAACAGCATCTCGTTGTTCAAGAGGCTCATCTTCGTCAGTTTTTAATGCTTTGATGTCGAAGGATGTAGACAAGTAGAGGGTCTTTTTGTCGACTACAGCAATGCTGCTGTGCGATGCCTTGAAAAACCTGCAAAGAGAACTTTAATTCGTCAGTGCTTGTTTGACCGGCATAGCTCTTTTAAAAGCGATGCCACTTTAGGAAGTATGGTGCTACCTGTATGACTTCTCCATTTTCGGGACTGCTGTTTGCCCGCAATGTAACATCTTCACACATTTCATTTCTTGCTGAAGGCTGGCCAGAGCCTGCCGCAGGATCCACCGAGGGCCGCCCGGCTTCCTCGTGCCCAAATTTGGGCACGGCTCCCGCCGGGCCCCACCCACCCGCTGCCGTGACTCACACCCACGTCAGCAGCCGCAGCCATTTCGCGATCCTGCCGCGTCCCTCTCCCCACCCCGGCAGCAGCGGCCGCCATTTTGTGTCTTGCCACGTTTCCACCGGATCCGCGGCAGCGGGCGCCCCCGGGCTCTGCAGGGCTGAGCCCAGCTCGACAGCCAGGATGCGGGGCGGGAGAGGACGACAACGGACCCGCCTGAGATAGCCCTTCTTACAGAACAGGGTGTTTGTGTGAGAAACCCAATGGAGCGGCACCTTCTACAGAGGGTTATGAAACCCCTCCAGGCAATCAGGGCAGGCTTAACGCTACGGTATTAAAGGATTGCAGTGCTGCTGGCAGATGATGAACAGCCCGTTTTATCTACTTGGGACGACAGACCAAGAGGTACTTACACTCTCAGCACCCCGATGCCTCCAACGCCCTATTCCCCCCCCCCCGCCTAATTCCGCCACGCGGGGTAAAGAAAGTCTCCCTAGAGATGTACTGATCTTACTCCCTTGAAATTATACACCCACGAAACCCCCGTAAAAGGGAAAAATCCCACGCTTTTGGGAACGGACTTTTCTTGAACGATGCAAAACGCAGGAAATTTGTTCTTCTTCCAAAATGGCATTTCCTGCCATTTCTGACACCCCATCCCCCCCCCGCGGAGGCTAAACCGACACAAGGATGGCCGCTCCTCGCCATCTTATTACCCAGGTACTTTTCCTGCGATATACCTTCCATTACCATTCGGGTGACAAACCCGGCCCCGAAGCCCACTGAAAGGGCAGGAGGAGGCGACTAACAACGCAGAGGAGAAGGCACACCCGTCCCTCACACACAATACTCACGCCATGGTTGCAGATGCCGGGGATGTGCCGAGGCCGCCGCCGCTGCTGCTGCGCCTGCTGCACTGGCCGATGCCGCCGCTGGCCCTGCCGCCCTTAAATAGCCATGGCGGCCAGGGGACGGGAGGCTGCTCCGGTCCGCTGCCCACACAGACACCAGCTCTGAGGCTCCTTCTAACAACAGGGACACAATGAGGTGGCAGCGCCCGCGCGCCCCCTTTATATAGCATTCGCCTTGAGCAAAACAAGATCCGGCTGTGAGGTGTCCTTCCGCCAACAGCCACCTGCCTCCCGCCAGCGCCCGCCGGCCTGTAGCCTATCTTTCTGAGATTTTCTCCTTTCATTTTGCTACGGATTAATCGCAGGAAGCACCGACAAAAGCCACCGCTCCACGATGGTGCGGAGGAGGAGGGACTATATAGTGTACGTCCGCCGCCGACCGTCTCGTCGGCAGGCGAGGCAACATCACGTGATCGGAGCAGCTGAGGACGCTCCTCCGCGCGCGGGAAAGGGAGGGGGAGGGGAGTTTAACCGCCAACAAAGCCAGGGTGCTCGCAGAGGAGGCACCGCACCAACCGCCACGTGGGAAAGGGGTCGCTCATTGGCTGGAGGGGAGCTGTTCTCGTCTATCGTGAGCTGTCATTGGCCAGGGCCCGAAGGCGGCCAGATGCTGAGGGGAAGCTGGCGGGGGGAAGGGGCGACAAGGAGCACCTGAGCAGGGAAATGGCGCCCGCGGGGGGTGGGGGGAGCGGTGGCTGTGCCTATCACCGCAGCCTGCGCTGACTTGTCCCTCTCGAAACGCTCTCCTCCTTTAATTTCCAACGGCCCCGTTTGTTTTCTACACAAAGTTTTGCCAAGGTCAGGCCTGGACCTGCTGCTCAGGCTGAGGTGCTGGTCTGACTCCCCTGAAGTGCTGAGGTGGCGGGCACCCATGGCCTCCTGCTCCCTCAGATAACGTGTCAGCCCAAGGGAGCGTCTCCTTCCCTCCCTGCCTGCCCCACACATGCAGCACTTAGATTGTGGCTCCTTTGGGGTGTGAGCTGTGTATTTGAGTGCACGAGGGTGCCTGCGTCTCTGACCTGAGCCTGCAGGCCTCAAAGCGGCCGTGGCACAGTATTGACCAAGAGTGGTTCATGTAGAGCTGTGCTGGAGAGCTGTGCTGCTGAGCAGCTGAGAGCTTGAGTCTAACCAGTGCCTTGAACATAAGCAAGAGCTGAAAATGAAGTTGGTTATTCCCCAGCTGAGAAGTGAGAACTTCCTCTCCTACCATGCAGTTTCATGCTGACACAGTTGCTTCTCTCTTCTCTGTGCAGATATTACTCAGGCTGATGTGAGCATTAATGGATCACCTACATAGCCTTGCAGCTGTAAAGGGCAGGGTCACCTTGGAAAGTTTTTAAAGTGCAGTTTCACATTATGTTTTATCTGATCTAAATCAGTTTGCTGCTAGGAAAGAAGGCAGCCTTCTTCCCCCACCCTATTCCTGGCTATACAGTCCCACCAGTGGGTCTGGCCCTCAGTGAGCCAGCTCAGCCAGCAGACCCAGCAGGGAACTCACAGGGGTCAACAGTTTTCTGCTGGTTTCAATCCCTTCATCATTTCACTCAGGTCAGACAAGCATTGGCCAGCTGCGATGAGCTGGATGGATGGGTACCTGAGTGCTTCCTCACCGCGCCAGAGCTATCCAGCCTCAAGCAGTTGCTTTTCCACGTTGCCAACCTTGCAGTATGCATCAGCTCTGAGAGCTGCAGTGGGTCCTTGCTTGTTCAAACATCATCATCCTGCAGGTCAAATTGCTCTTGGCTACTTCTGCAAAAGGCTCCACTTTTTTCCAGTTAGGGCCTGGTAATATTTGTGTAAAGCCATGGCCTTCACTGAATTTGCTCAGGTGTAACTGCCTGGAACTTATTAAACAACTGATAATTTGTGAGGACAGGCATGACCCAGTTTCTACTTTTAGCAGTCTGATGTTACCATCGTCACTACAAAGCAAAGTATGTCACTCTATATCTGTAAACTGGACACTAGCTGCTGAATGAAAAAGACAATCTTTCCTCCGTGTTAGTTTGTTGGGGTTTTTTTGTTTTGGTTTAGTTCAGGGGTTTTTTTTTGTGTAGAAGCAAGCACAGATTTTGGAATGATTCATTAAAAAGGAGGAGGCAGAGAAAAAATGTCCTCCAATGCCAGAAAACACCACAGTAGCAACTGAGCGATCTAAGATGACTGTTCTGATAAATACACAATGGAGCAGGCAGATCTTGCTTCTAAGCAAAATCTAGAGGATGTGGCAGCTTTTAAAGAAGCCAAGTGGGTGATTGGCTGGGTGGATGGGTGGACAGCATCTCCATGTCCTCACTGGCTAAGGGAGAGCTCTCACATCTGCTGTGCCTGCTTGCCCCTCCTTTAAGTGAAAAGGGTGATTGTACAACCATAATCGTAGCTAAATAAACAGAAATGCTATACACACCCAATCCTTCATCTTGAAAAGATAATTATAGATCTCTCTGAAAGGACTCTGGGTATGTGTGAGCAAGAATCACACAACCAAAAATGAAATATGCAATGAGGAACTTAACCCAGATCTGCCTGTCTCCTCGCTGCCTGATTTCCATTTTGTGTCTGAACGTATGTGGAAATTTGCCTATGTTACAAGTTCCGGACAGAAATTTTTTAACAAACCCCCAATCCAAAAAGTGAAATCAAATAACCAGAAGTCAGCCATTTAGTGAACAGCATATTTTTCCCTGTTTCCTGAAGGACTGCAGAATTACTGTTGTTAAATAATTCCATGAGCTACATCCCCAATTTTTTTACAAATCACCTCTCTGCATTTGCACATATTTCACCAGAGGTTTCTCCTTTGTGGCTAGAGTTTTTGACTGAGGTAGAAGACAGTTCTTTAAGCCCAAGTAATACTTCCTTGGGATTTTTTGTACAAAAAAAAATTACAAGTATTTTCTAAGCAGGGAACTACTAGCTACCCGCTATTAACTCAGAAGTGGCTAAAAAGCATTCCTTTCCAGTATTACAGGATATATTTGTGTCTTAGGGACTGAGAAGTCTGGCAGCTCTGAAGAAAATCGAATTTACAGCACAATGGGTTCTGAATGAAGATTAATTTGAATGAAGATTAATTTGTGTGCATGGTCAATGAACTTCTGCTGACATGTTAACAGCTTTAGCACCGTGGATGTTATTTTCCTGCCCTGGGTACCATACCTCGGCAAAGAGAGCTCCTGTGATAAGATACATCATGACCCAGAAGCAAGGGGCCAGCCCCAGAGAAACGGAGCTGCTCATGCAGAGCTCACTGCAGGATAGAGGCCAAAGTGACCTTGCTGGGAAGTGATGAACTGCCCTGATAAATGCAGCACTGCAGAAAGCCACCTCCGGCCAAACAGCAGCACCAGGAGGTGGAAAACTAATACTCCTCCGTTCACCTGCCTCTTTTGTTAAGATGGAATGTCAATATATGGGCTTTATTTCCTTTTTTTTCTTTTTTAAGTTAATGTTGCAAAGAGGTTTTCTTCTTCCATCAGCAAGTATACAGGAGATAAACATGCTGAATGCTATGTTATTAAGTACAGAAAAGCTAGAGAGGACGTAAATGTTTCCATAGTAACATCTCCTTGCACAGCCTAGACCGTCTGTATAGGATGCCCCCAGGGACCGTTGGTGGGAAGGGAAGTACTCATGGGCCTCTGTAGCAGGGGAGCAAGGCAGGGGTGGTGAGGTACGTATTGCCGGGGCCGGAAGGGTAACCAGCAAAAGTAACTGAGGAGGAGATGTTTGCTCTTTCCGGAAGTGCTGGGAAAGCCGCAGCCAGGGAGAAGGGCTGGCAGATGCTGCATCAGGAGGGCGCAGGACCCCCGTGGTGGCACTGGACAGGTGGCTTTGGGCCCCCACTGAGCCTCAGTGCCTCGGAGAAGGGGCAGATGGGCTTTTGGCTGGCCCTGAGCCCTTCTGGGGTGGCTGGAGGAGAGGGGGCATTGCCTGTTTTGCAGAAGGATGAGTGTGAGGGCAAGTCCCCGAGGCAATTCTTATGATAATTTCTGTCCTTTGAACCTTCCATCAGAAGGAACAGGAAACCTTACCCCGCACTTCAACGAGCAAAGCATTTTCAGAGAGCAGCAGGAATTTTTCCTGGAGACAGTGCTGAGGGAAACACAACAGAGGAATGAGGCAAAGCAGCTAGATATTTTGAGCAATTTAGAGGGAGAATTACCTACAACCTCTACAGCACAGGCTAATTCACAGTGCTCGGTTGCTTCTCTCCTCATGCAGCACAGATATCTGAAGGATCTTTTCTGCCAGATTGTAAGCTCTTTAGGGATTGCTTTATAGACGTTCCATTTTAAAACTAGATTGAAAAGCAAATATATGTGATTAAAGATCAGGCTGGGAGGTATTAGCATCCATCGTTTATTACATATAAACAGAAAATAAGTTAGCCATATGCTCTGCCTCGTTTGTTTTGGACCAGTACACCAAATGGATTCTCTAATAAATCATTCATTGCATACCCACTCCTTCACTGTCTTCTGTTTCCATCCTGTTGTGTAAATATCACTGACATTTGAAATGAGACTAATAATAAAAAAAAAGATTAAATCTGCAATTTACATTTGCAACTTACAGTTCAATTATTTTAGACAGATATGGAAACAATCCTGGTTGTCCACCTACATTTTTCTTACTGAACAAACACGGGCATGCCAAGCACATGCTGATAGCTCGCAAAATATGGCTCTCCAGAGGCTTAGTTGCTTGAGGAATCAGCCAGGCTGAGGCCAGCTGCCACAAGTAAAAACATTGTGCAAGTCTGGTAAGAGGGAGGTGAGTTTTAACTTGTAACTTGCCAAAGCATGAATTTCCTGAGCAAAGCTACAACTGGTTGAAAATCACGTTTAGCAAAAAATATGCGTGAAGAGGGGGGTGTGTGTGTGTGGTGACTTTTTTTCAGACTATGGGGGATTTTTTTGCTTTTCTCATTGTCCAGCCTTCTTGTACGATGACAAAAGGACTTGGGGGGGTGGTGTCAAGAATAATCCCTCACATGTATTAGCACAAGTGGGAGCAGTTTAGCACACAAACAAAAGCCTTCCAGTTGTCCAAGCAATAAAAGAACAGAAACATATCTCATGGCAACTGTTTTTCTTTATAGAGCTGTAGTTAATGTGACCCCCGCTGCAGACTGTTCAGTGCATATCAAAACCTATGTATCTGTACGTTAGCAGCAACTGCTGGAGTCACACATGCCGCGTGCCTCGTGCCTTTCTGTGCAAAAAGATGGAGAGTGGCAACGCGCATTCCTTCTTTTCTAGCAGGGTGAAGTTAGCAAGAGCTGAGGCCTGACAGTGAGGACTATGAGACTGCAGCATCTCAGACAGCAACAGGCAGCAGTGGGTGAGCTGACAGCCCGTCACCACTTGAGTGGATTTGCCTTTCACTGTCTCAGTGCCCCTTAGACTTGTCAGAATGAGGACTCCTTGCTCTATCAGTCCAACGGCAATTACACTGTGCTCCTGAACTGGGCATCTGAACTAGCAGCTTCGTCTGAAGCATGTGGAAAAGTTATTTGAGCTTGAGTTATTTCAGCCTCTCTGTTCAGGAAAGGGGGAAATGCACGATGAAGGGCTGATAATACCAGGCTGTGCCCTATGTGCTTCATCTGGGGATCTGTTTTCAACTTCACGTAACTTCAGAGTGTCTTGATAAGGCCAGGAAGAGAGAGGTTGTCAATGGGTATGCCCTATTAATGAAATAAAACAGAATCCTGGGGATATCTTGTGTGCGTGTGAGATCTCTTTGGCTCTCATGCTGGCAGGCAGCTTCAGCGGGAACACTGACAAACCAGGTAGTTCAGATAAAGCTCTGAAACACATCTGGGGATAAATCACTGTTGAGGCTGCAGCTCCCCAGGTCTTTGTATGCAGCAGCTGCTCGGTGGCTGAAATTTACCAGCAGGCTTCGTTCTGTTTTAATATATACTTGTTTACAGGGGAGGAGAGAGAAATTCCTGGTGGATGTTGATGCAGTTGTGATATTGAGTTTATAACTTTTTTCTGAATGACTGTAATTTTCCCTCCAAAGGTCTCTGTGTTAGGAGATTTGGCAAACAACATTGGAAAGAAGATTCTTTCAGAAGACACTGAGACTGCTCTGCTCTCCCTGCACTTGCGCATGGGCTTGTGAGTGGCCTCAGCAGAGCCTCCTCAGATGCATTACAGGGGGACTGGCCATGGGCAAGCTGGATAATAGTCCCAACAGGAGACTTTGTCACCAAAGTATCCTATTGAGTAGGTGCTGTGACTTCAAAATCCACTGCCCCTCTTACTAGTATCACTGTGGCGCTTGGTGAGGGAGGTTTGCAGTTCTCTTAACAGGAGGAGGTTTCTGTGCATGACTGCTGTGAGAGCTGGTTTGAGGCTAAAGCTAGGTCTGTCTGAGGAGCCAGCCATGGCCTCCTACCTCTGTTGGGGAGGTGCTGCTGGCCTGCTCTTTTGGCACTCAGAGGGTGAGACTTTGTTGAAGCCTTGTCCTGAGATTGTGATGACAGCAGACATGTCCTCCGGGTCTGGGGCAACATAGACACTGTTCAGAAAGGTAACATTTGAGCCATTCACCTTAGCCATGCAGTCTGAGTGAGACTGATTTGGATGCTGAGCACTTATCAGAAATACAGGTCTCTCTTAGGCAGAGCAGGTTCTGTCTGACCACAAAAGGGTGAAGCCTGCCCCAGGCCATGAAGCTTGGTAGTCCAGTCTGCCAGTGACACCGTGCATCTTCCTTTGCTTTGCAGTGCAAACTGATGGACTGAAGACGGATCACTCTTCTTTTTATTAACTTCATCTTCTTACATAAGAAAGAAATTACAAAAAAAAAAAAAAAATTAAAAAAAGGGGAGAAAGGCTCCTAATCCAAATCACCAGCTCATTGTTCAAGAAAAGGCACTGAATTTGATGCTTTCTACTGTCTCTCTCACAGCCACAGGCAGTGATTTGGAAAAGAGGAGGTTTGTGCCTTGGTCACGCGGTTGCCTCAGCAAAAACCACCCTCCACTTGAATGCCAGCAAGCTGGGACCCCTGCCAACATGCTCTCTAACAAGCAACGTGGGAGCTGCGGCTTGATGGCCTGTGGGATTACTGTGTCTCATACTACCTTTGCTTCAGCATATCTCAGGCCCTCTGACAGCGTATCGCCACTGCTATGAACAACTGGGAGTTGAGCATAATTCAGATTATATTATTTATGTAAGTGGCGGTAGTTATTATGTTCAAGGCTGTAACTATCCTCTGTGCTAAATAAATTCAAGAATTTGAAGGCAAAAATGTCTCTCTGCCATCCTGCTTCCAGGAATGGTTGCTTCTTGCCTTTCAAAAGGGGTAAGGAGCCTGCAAGGGCATTACAAGTTTTGAAGTAATGTCTGTCATGGGACAGGTAAAGAGCTAACACAGTCCATCATTTGCTATCTGTGCCCTTGTGTCTGTTGCCTGTTAGGTCTCTGTCCTTCGCAACGTTGAGCAGAATGAGACAAGAGAGTCTTAAAGGACTGGGATCATTGCAGTGGGATGTCTGATGGGACAGTATATCACTCCTGTGCATCTCTGGAACAGTGACAATTCTACCACAGCAAAAGGCAGGGGAAGGGATGGGCTTGCGCTGAACAAGGAAACAGTTGCCTGGAAAAAAAAAGAAAATCCAAAACAAAACTGAAAACTCAAGCAAGCAACTTTTGCCCATTATTTGTACAGAGAAGACTTTTCATTAAGAATGTGGTTAGAATTGAGATATATATATTTCCCCTGAGAAGCTTAGCACTGAGTGTTAATAGACAGATCAAAGAGCTACTTAGCCACTGGAGCCAGGGAAATTGAACCAGGGCAGCAAAATAAAAATCAATCTGACTTTTAGTGTGTTTAAAGTGATTTTGTTCAGAGCTGACTTCTGCACAAGTACTTAGGAAAGCTTAAGATCATGAAAAGCTTGAGTTCTGTAAGCCAAACTCTGTCTCCCACTCTCCTGCTATTCATAACATGACAAAAACACTTTCTGTGTACAGAATTATTTCAGATCTTCCCTGCCTTACCTGTTGGTCTGGCCACCCTCTTTTGCCTTACCGTTTGCATGATTATTCCACAGGATCACATACTATGAAGACATTATTAGCCTACTCAGCACCACATTTCTGGCTCTGTGACTTGTGAATCATGCTGTCCTTCTCAGAGTATGCCAGTAAAACTTTTACACTCTGCTATCCCTGATTGTGTAGGGGACATGTGTGTTACAAGAGAGATATTTTAAGAAAGTGCTGAATCTTTAAAAAGAAAAAAAGGGGGGAAAAACCAGAAAAAAAGGAGAGAGGATATTTCTTGAATCCCTCAGATCATAAACTCCGAACATAACTCAGCCTGGCAAGGATAAAGAAGGTAAGATCCAGATACCTCAGACAGTTCCCCAAGTGTCTAGACCGCAGCAGTCCTCCGAGGGCTGGAAGCCAATACTGGGTTTCACTGGTAGGACAATCTCCCATTTCTTGCTTGCTGCATCTGTGAGTAAAGCCCAATATTTCAAGACCCAGTCCCAGACTCGGTAAGCCATGCTGGAGCCATTGAATCATACCTAGCGCAGGTAGTGGGCCAACATATTTTATCTTATCTAGAAGAAAAACTCCTCGTTTGGAAGAGGCTCCCCTTTTTTCCATGAGACAACTTAAAAAGCAGCAGCTGTTTGCAGCTCTTTGCAGCTCTTCTGGAGTTTAGAATATTTAAATAAACCTTAAAAAACCACAGAGGTGATTAAATATTTGGGGGAAAAAAAAGAAATATTCATCATACAGTTCAACACTTTAGCATGATAATCTCAAATTTGGGGTACAGTCACCCTCTCTCCCTCAGCCTAAGATTAGCTACACAATGGTCAGGCTGGAATTTATTTATTCTTAAAATTAAGGGATGCAAAAAAAATTTATGTAACGCGTAGGCTCAGCTACATTAATTTCCAGGACTGGACTGTGGTTATCTAACAAAGCGCACAAAATATTTTGCTTTTTCAAAAATTCACCTTTCTCCTAAGCTGTTTGCTCGTTAGGCTAAGAACAAAAGAGATGCTGAGTCTTTGCAGCCTGGAGAACCATTTATGCTCTCCTTCTTTGTAGCAACCTTCTCCATACTTGAACTAATTATCATTACTCCCCTCAATTATTTCTTCTCTACATTAAACAAACCCTATCTTTTGATCTTTCCTCCCTATTCATGCCGGGACAGCTTTTATGCAAAGGTGCAAACCACGGCATGCATTAAACATGTATTGCAAGATCAAGGCTTTCCAGGGGCATTAACTTGAGAGGGTCATACCTGGCACAGATTCCACAGAGCAGCTTATTTTAGCTGTTCCCATAAGACTCTGTATGACGTGAAATGTGCTTTATCTCATCTGATCTGTTTCTACCACAGAACAGATTAAAGGAAAAAAAACCAAAACAACACAGGCAAGGGGTATCAGAAAAAAAATGCTAACGATGTGGACTCCCTTTGTATGATAACATCGCCTCCAAAATAGTTAAATGTTAACTGCTGAGTCCTCATTAAAACCAGTCTCACAGGACAGCGTTGTCACCATAGCATGTCTTCCCAGAATTAAGAAGCCTGGGATCCATCAAAAGCATCATCACTTCATGCTTTATTTGACATCCAACACACCCACCCCACCTTCCCAAGCAGACACATAAAACTGGGCCTTACTGCACAGAGCTTCAACACACCAGACACAGGCCCCTGGCACAGCAGCTTTCTCCCTGCCTCGAGGCTGATGCTTGGATAAGAGGAGTGCATTTGGCAGGGGAGAGGATTGGCACATAGAAACCACCATGTGACAGAGCAAAGGCGGGGGAGTCTGCACAGGGAAGTTTAATATTAAAGAGGCACGAAAGCCTGTGAAGTCTGGGGAGCCACATGAAAGGCAGGTGCCTGTCCAGGCACGCGCTCTATCAGAGAAAGGATGCGCCATAATTACGCATCATCTTGTGACTGGTACGAATGCTGCCAGGAGCCAGCACGCTGCAGTACCGAGCTGATTACTTTCTCAAGGCAAATTGCAGAGCGCCGAGCACCCACAGCTACAAAGGGAAAGCTGTGAATCAGCAAGGGGCATGTCAGTCCCCAAACACCGGTGTGGTGCAGAATTATGTCAGCATAAAAGTGATGCACCGAGGCAGAAGCAGAGATGCTCCTTTGTTTATAAACACACAAGAGACAACGAGGTTACTGTGGAAAGTCATTTTATTTCAGAATTTCACGCACTCTGTCACAGACCATGCACTTAGACTTTCCCCTTTGCAAATCCACAGCCTCCAGGCCTGGGAGAGATGGGGCATCATCTCTTCACTTCTCACTTCGAGTACCCACATGCTAAGAGTGAGGGCCCTGATGGCAGCTTGCCAGGAGGCAGAAAGCAGCCTCTTGTTTCCATAATTGCTTTTACACACTGGAAAGAAATCCATGTGACTTGAAGGATTAGCAGTGGAGCTCAGCAGCAGTGAAACCCCACTGCAGAGCAAGTTGGTCCTCGCCCTGTGGTTACAGGGAACAAGACGACAATCTCATGGGAAGCTCGCATGAGCTAAGCTGTAGCAAAACGCACCCAGACATTCTTGGATCCCAGGCAGCAACCAGCTGAGAGCACGCTCTGGGCCTCTTACAATCAATTTGTCTCTGAGCTGCTCCGCCAGCAAGGTGGCCAGGAGCTGCCCTTTTCACATTCAGGTTTAGGTCCTCCTGCTCTGTGCTACAGCTTTTACTAGGAAGGAGCCAGCCCCTAGGTAAGAGAGCCCTCTGGGCTGTTCATCCACACACGTACTGCATTTAATACTGAAAGGTGCCGGTTCGAAAGACTCCACAACAGTCTGTCTGGCCCGCAGGCCGGGTACAACATTAGTGTAAGTTTCCTGCATACTTACACTGGTCCTTCTTCCCTGCCTCTGTTGCCCCTTATGCCTGACCCTGCTTTTGAAATACTCCTCTTTACAGTGTCCCTGTGACCCGTTATATCTTTGGCCTTTGCTGAGACTGCCACTGCCAGGGCAGCTATTGCCCACTGTGGTGGCTGCCTGTAGGAAGTGAGCATCTGCCTCCCGACAACGGGCTTGTGGCTAGCTCAGAGGAGGGGAAACAACTGAAGGGAAGAAATGATGGAAGGGAATCAAGTGAAGTGGAGCAAAGTCTACAGAAAAGGCAAAAAGGCATCTTCAGTCTCCATTTGATACACAAATTGAGCTCAATAGCAGCAAGAAATGGCCATAAAATATTAATTCATTAGGTTGCCAGGAAGAAGTAAAAGCATTTATGTAAAAAATTCTATATACGGATATGTATGTGGCAATGGCCCTCAAGCCAGCTCAGACAGTGGGTTTCTCCTGCTTATATGTCACCTTTTTTATATCTATAGTTTCGATCACTCCAAACTGTGTGGCTACTCAGTTCTGCATGAAGACCATGGTACTGGAGTCAGCACTGAGTGAGGGTGAGATCACACTGAAGAAATGAACATATGGGGAACTCCTGACAACCTGGATATTTTAATATTTTTGTTGACCTTCAAGTAATTAGAAGAAAGGGGAATTTTCCCCAATAGCCTACAGGCTCCAAAGTCTCTTCTGTCTGCTTTTACGATAGGAAGGCTGACATAAGAAAGGCAGTGGAGGGCAGGGAAAGGAAGAGGGGAAAAAGTCTTGGGAACCAGAGTGAAGAGCAATCAACAGCTGACCAACACTGACTGCTGCAAAACTTACAAAACACAAAATCATATAAACAGAATTTCTGTTAACCTTTTATAGACTACAGACTTTATATACACACACAAACTTCAAAGTACGCATCTGGCAGTCTAGAAAATACCAGTGCCCTACGGATTAAATAATTTAAAATGCAATGTTGCATTATCACTGTATACAGAATACCGTCTGACGCATTGGCTAAAATGGACGGATTGTCTGAGAAAGATGCTCCCTCCCTCATCCCCCCAGCACTGCCTCTAAAAAGAAAAAAAACAGCTGAAGACTTTCCTCCGTGGTTCCACTCCTGAAACTCACCTTGAAACTTCTCTGTCAAAGGGGAATAAGCCCTGAAAGGGGGAGAAAAGACTTCCTGCTCCCTCCAAACTGCTGCCGCAGTACCCCTCTCCATTGCTAGGGAGGCTGGACAGCAAGGGGAAAAATACAGGTGCTAAAGCTGGGAAAAGGCAAGTACGTTTCTGTAACGATAGCTGCGCTGGTCTTTGGAGAGAGAGACAGCCCCAGACTCAGGAGGAAACCCTCTCTCCCCTTTTTGAAGACAGAAGGCTAATGCAGAGTATACCGAGTCCATGTGGCTAGTGTAGAAGATACCAACAGTGCAGGAGCTGCCCCCCAAAACCCATACCACAGCCCAGCAGCAGATGGGATGGCAGCCGAGTGAGAACGGCTTGACAGCAGCCATAAACCGGAGTTGGCAGAACAGCATTACCAACAGGTCCAAACAGACTGAATAGGAAGGTGTGCCCTCACCAGCTTTCTAAGAGTAATTGTAAACTGGGAGCGCTGCGAAGTCAGCGTGTGGGAATGAGGAAGGGGACACCCAGCCTCAGTTCTGAGGTGGCCAGGGAGGGGACTAAAACGCATACTGGGAGTGGAAGACAAAGCCTACATATCTCTAAATGCCAGTTCTGCATATGTACCCTAATATCAGTGTATGAGACAGAACCTTGCTGATGACACCAGTTCAGTCCTATCACCTTCAGAGACTTAGAGCTAGTGAGAATCTGGCTTACGTGTGCTTATTACAAAGCCGTCTGAGGCATGCAGTCTTGCTTCCACCTCCTGTAAACCAGAACACCCACAAGTTCTTGGGGAACAGATAAAAAAAATAAACGCAGTTCCCATGTGTGTCTCCCACCCTTCCCCCATAATCAGCCTCTCTTTCTCCAGGTCAGGAGAGACATCCAAGGAGCTGCCCTGTCCTCCATTCCCAGGGCCATTCCCACCAGCAACACCCAGCAGATCTGGCTAGGCAGGAATGGCATGCCCTGCTTCTTCGGCCTCATCATATAGCCAGACCACAAAGATTTCTTCCTCCCCTATGACAGCTTTAGTGAGACCAGCCCATACTGGAGGTTGTGCTGCAGCAGACTGGACAAGCCTCAGCCCTTGCTCCTGAACCCAGCTTGCAAAACATGAGAAGGCTCCATAGGAGCAGGAGCCACGGTCATGGGCATTCTCCTATTCTAAGCTCTACAGCCCTAAATACTGCCAATGTAATCATTATCCACTCAGAAATACAGAAAAAAAACTCTATCCAAAACATCTCACTCTGTCTGCCCTCCATGACTGGGTCAAATGGACACACAAAAAGAAAAAAAGGGAAAGTGAGACAGAAGTGAGGAGACAGTGTGGTATAGCAGAGAGAGAAATGGGGGGCAAGTCAGACTGGAGGAAAGGAAAGGACCTCAATGCAAGTCTGCTAAAATCGTTACTGGATTTACCAGCCCAGTTCCACCTTCTTCAGACCAAAATGGACTCACTGCAGTAAGTGAACCACAGAAGAAAGAAGTGCATAGTTTGAGGTTTTGTTTGGGTTTTTTTTTTTGGTAGACACTTAAACATCAGCAGAATCTATGCAAAGATCTCAGAGCTGCAGTTTTAGCCTCTTTTCCCTAGCCAATGGGTACCTGTTGGGGCAGAGATGGTGGAAATGGACCAGTAGCACCAAGAAATTCAGTGGGAGCACCAACTCCACAGCAGGAAATAATAATCAACCAAAAGGAGACAGAGAGAGAGAGAGAGAGAAGTGGAGGAGACATATTTCGCAGTAATCAAAGTCAACCTTGGCTAAACCCTATCAAGATTTCCCTAAGTAAGGCCCCATTACGTCTGCAGCAAGACCTCTGGCTCTGAGAGCGAGCTGTAGAGGGTATAGCCCAACTCATCCACTTCTTCGGGGGTAAGCTCTGAAAATAAGTTCACCTTGGGGTTCAGAGCACTCGGGAGGACACCTGCCTCCAAGTAGCGGATCAGCCCCTTCAGCGCCTGCAAGAAGCGATCAGCCAGCATGTCCTGGGACCAGTCGGACTCTTCTTGGGATAGGTGCAGGATGACATTGGTGAGCTGGCTGGCAGTGAGGTGGCCCAGGGCAGGGTTTGACTTGCATACCGCTTTGAAGATCTTCAGGCACAAGCAACGGCAGCCAGAATCACACTGGTCCAGAGCTCGGAGGCGAGCCGTTTCTGCTGGCCGCAGGCTCAGTCGCCACAGATTGTCATTCTGGGCCAATCGATGGGGTTTGGCCACAAGGATGATGTCACCCAATGTCAGGGATGGTAGGAAGTCAATAAAAAGATGCCGTTCTGGATCATACTGGACTTCCAGTGTCAAATCTGCTGGGGGAGCTGCTGGACGGATCACATAATCCAAGAGAGTGCCAATTGCTGGCCAGTTGATGGAGCCAGCTACAACTTTCTCAAAGGTGTCTGCTACAGCTTTGGGGGAAAGGTAACCTCCCACCACGCAGCGGTCCCAGTAGCTGCTCCCACGGGGAAAGTACTCTGGGTTTTCCCGACGCACCAAGTAGAAGCCAGGAATGTTCATGATAGTGTCCTCTCCGGGGATGCACGACCACAGGTTCTGCTCCAGCATCAGAGGCACAATGAGCTGGATGTGGTCAGCTGTCACTACCTTTCACAAGAGAGAAAAATCGATAAGAACAAGCTTTCTCTCTCCACACTCAGTTTTATTCACCACCTTTAGATAGCCTCTGTTCAAAGGAACTTGCATTAAGGAGGATCAGCTGTCTCACTCTCCTCTCTCCATGGGATTCACAGCCTCCCTTTGTCAAAAGACATTAATTCTGAAGGACTATTTCCCATCATCAGTGGGATAACTCCAAGGTAGAACCCAAGCTAGTGCTTAGACAGTATGTACTATTTAGAGATCTTTAAATACTTCGGGACCTGACATGGACTGCAAATAGATGAATCGTTTTGCCTCCTATTGCTCTGAGTCCACTCCTTGGACGTGAGATGCAGCTGGGCCAGGGCACAGCTGCACCACATGATTATTTAAAACAGGAGGCAGAGTATTAAGTTTCTAGACAAGCTTAAGCTGCCATGGTTTAATTATCCCATGCTACAACTACTTACTGCCCTCACCCGGTCTGCCACATTGTTCGTAAAAAGGTCATTAAAAGATCCCTTTTCACCAATGTGATTAAGACCCCAGATCTAAGTTTCACTGGACACCTGACACTCCATTCCAGAGCTCTGACTCAAACTAAAAAACGTGCCTCTGAATCACTCGCTATAGCCATGGGCATCTTTCCATCTGGGAGATATGCAGCAGGGACTGCTGTCCAATCCAGGTCTGACATGCATTAAAAAAAAAAGAGTGCGGAATACCTACATGACTACAAAGGAGTTCTAAGGGAATATCATGTACTTCGAAAGTGATAGAAGGGACAGAGATTAAAGAGAGCTCTGCCAGAGAAACACCAAAAACACAGCGCCAGAGAGACACAGAGGGGAGGAAAAGAAGGGCTGAGATAAACCGGAGAAATAAAACAGCAAAAAGCAAATTATTTGCAGACAAAGCCCGAGGAGCCTGGTCACGCGTGTTCAAACCGTATTGCAGAAATCAACACTGGGCTCCACGGTGGGAAAGGTGGCACAAAGAGTCTTATTACAGAGGAATGTTGTGCTGAGCCAGCACTGCCAGCAGGGAAGCCTGAAATTCCCCTGCCTAGTCAGCCTTCTGCATAATGACCCATCCTGCGGCCCCAGGAATTACCTGCAGATCGTCATACAGGCTGCCGCTGAGGTACATGTCACGCAGGGGCATGTCCGGCAGCTTGGCACGTAGGAAGCTGCGCAGCTCGGCACAGATATCCACGGCTGCCTGCTTGGCCCGGGCCTGCTCATCTGCTGGGATAGCTACCTTCCTCCGATAATAAGCAAAGAGCTTTTCTTGCAGAGATAGACGAAGGCGGGATTTTTTCAGCTCCACTTGACTCCTCTTGGCAGATGGCTTGGGCTTTGTGGGTTGGAAAAAGTCTGCAAGACAGAAGGAACACTGTTGGTCATCTGCAGTTTTTCACTGTGAATTGATCTACAGAGGAAAATCTGCGGTGCTGAAGTGCAGCCTCCTAGGTCTGAAAAAGCTTTCAGCAGACATTTTGCATGCTTCACACAGGTACCAGTCAAATGGGAGGTGCTGAAAAACTTCAAACGGTACTACTACAAGAATCAAACCAGATTAAAACAGGTTACTAGATTTGCAATATAGCCAGAACAAGACTAACATCGTGTACAAGGAAGTAATTTTGATGGCTACGTGGGCAGTACCTCAGTTCAATTTCATCACAAATTCAGCACCGTTACCAGTTCAGAAGCTTTTAACATGATGCCAGACCAGTGGATAAAACACTCTTGAACCACCATGCCATCTCATTAAACTTTTAACATTATAATGGATTTTTACAAACTATCAGCAAAACCCAGTTCTGACTAGGGCATGAGATCTGAGAAGATCACGCCACTTGGAAAAGAAATAGTTGTCAAGACTCTGATCAACACTTACCAGGATGATGAGCTGACAGATGTTGGGGCCAGCAGAACTCAGGCAATCACAGCCCCAATAAAAACCTCCCTCAAACTTTCCCTGGCCAAAAAGCTGAGCGCACAGCCGTAGGCACATACCAGCAATGCAACGCTTTACACTGCTGTCTGCCTTATTAAGCAACGTCTAACGTGCACAGATCCTCTAAATCCCCTTTTCTCCTCTCTGTTTTTCTAAAGAAATAAGTCAATGCTTCCCAACTATCTTTCAGACCTCTCTTAACATGGACCAAGAGTTTCAGAAGTTATCAACGAGAATTAAGGAAGAATGACAGATCTAAGAGACCTTTGGAAGGGCTGTGGCATTTAACAGGTGCAGGAGAGACCCCCAAGTCAGTGGCCCCATTAAGGCAATTGGCTGTTGCACGTTTGTTTGGCAACAGGCATTTGGCCACGCAGCACATGCAGAATGGCTGACCAAGCTGTCCACAGACCCGATTCGCCCAATGTCAGCAGCCGCTGTCTCTTGTCCCACTGGGGTCTTTTGGACAGATTTGAGGTTAGGTGTGAAAAGGAAATAGCCCATAAAACCATAGGGAACCAGACTTCATCATCGCCTGTTCATGAAAAAACTTATTTTTCCACCTTAAGTTTTTATTTATTTTTAAGTCAAGAAAGCAAGATGCCATCATGAATGGTTTTACTCTTCAATCCTCATCTTTGGGGACTCCAATCAAATGATCTAGACCCCATTTAACATAGTTGTCTAGTTATTTAACATTTCTCCAGCAGCAAATCCATTGCAAGAAAGTCAGCTTCAGGACGGCAGAGAATCTGGAAATCAAGTTAGAAGCTTGGTCCTGATTTTTATTTTAAATCTCCAAGTGTAAATCTCCTGAAGTGACAGGGACAGAAAGTAAAACTGGTGGGAAAAAACCAATGAAACACATATAATAAACACTAATGGACTCCAAATTACTTAATATCCCACTCAGAAAGAAGACTGCAGGTCACTTTTTATAGCCCGATGAAGACTAAATTAGTAATAAACGGCACTAAATAGGCAAACAGCATTAGAGAAATTATTAGGAAAATGGCAGAAATAATATAAGAAATAATGTTATGAATTGCTAGTACATTCACAATTTTAATATTCCCCTCTTAATACCCAAACAAAATTGAATGGTCCAAAGAAAGGCAACAGAGACCTTCAAAGGAATGGAATTGCTTTTTCTGAGGAAAGATTACACAGGCAAGTATTCAGCTTAAAAGAGAAAAGACTGAGGGAGAATAAAGCTTAAGACCATGAAATCACAGAGGAATGAAGAATGCAAATAGATTACTATTATTCACTAGTTCCCAATCTGACTTCTAATTCTTGTTACCAGTAGACCTGCTTAAAAGAAAATCATCAAAATCCTGGACTAGACCGAGTATTCTCTTTCCTGCATTCCTTTAAATGAGTTTATGAGCCTGGACAATTCTGCAATGCAGGAGTACCACCCTGCTCCTTACCTGTGTCTGTGGCTGAAGAATCAGTGGGAAGGGTCTGCAGGGAGCGGCTGAGGTTAGTCTTCATGTCCTGGGTCAGTAAGCGTGAAGAAGAGCCCAGCCAGTTTGGCTCTTCCCAGCTTCTCTTTCCAGACTGGGTCAAGCGAGTGGGGCTGCTGGGAGCACTGATCGCCCGGTCATACATCTAAAGCAACATCACCAGGTACAGTTTGAGTTGTTAAGGGCCCAACGTTTGTATTTTACCCAGCCTAGTGCCACCATCCCGCAGTCTTTTGTTTCCTGCTCCTTCTTTCCGGCACCCCTGTGCTCAGGCCCCACCCCACTGTCCCGCACGCTCACCCGTTTGACGGCCAGCGTGGCGATGCCCAGCATAGCTGCTCCACCCACGCCCAGCACAAGCCGGGCATTGGACAGCACAAAGTCGATGGCTGTGCCGATGCCGTTGTCATCTTTCTTCCCTTTGCGCTGCCCAGCGCCTGCCATCTCACCTGGAAGGAGTGGGAGCATTAAACAAACAGGTCAAAACACACAGCCCTAGCGGGTCACTCCCTTCTACTCCACCCCACGCTCACAGCTCTGGGGTCTTGGCACGGAGCCATACGATGGGACCACCTAATCCTGCAGCCTCTTTAACTATCTTCCCTTGAGGAAGATTCCCAGACACACCAGAACAGTACTGACCAAGCTCTGCAATGGCAGCATTTGTTTGCTTCCAGCTGTTTATGACCTGAACAAAAACACCCCAAATTTGATATGGGGCTTCTAATCATTGAAGCAGGTTTAATTGTGCAATTGCCTAACGCTTTTTAAAACAGAAAGATTTACTTCAGCAATACTTCGCAATAAAATCCTGCATATTATATAAAACTCAATGACCATTCAGATATCTTCCTTTTAATTTGTGCTTCTCAATCAAAGTATGGCTTTTTTAATGCCAATTTATTTTCTTATTCTCAATCTAATGCGTGTAATTTTGCTTACGAACAAGGCAATGCAGGGATGGTCAACTGCTTGTCCATAACAAATCAGACTCTTCCCAAGGGCTGACAGGCAGTCTCAGAGCGTTCACTCCCAGACTCGCTTTTAGACAATGGCCCAGATACTTCAAAGACACCCAAGAATCAACAGCAGAGACCACAACGCACTGCAAAGGGAACAGCTCCCTTGTTTTCACTGGGAATTTATTCTTGCCCTCAAGGCTGGTGGGTCTGACTCCCATACAAGTCATGTGTAACAGGAATGTTAATATTTTCTTACATGTGTACTTTTGTTTCCTCCAATTCCCATTTAACCTGACCTTGATATTTAAATTCAAAGGGTCTCCCTGGCCAACTACATGTGTAAAATACACTTTGCCACCACTGTACCCATAGGTGGATCCTCAGTGAACCTACGTGAAAACACCAGGAAACTCTTCCAACCTAACTCGAGATCTGTTTTCTAAGTCAGTTTCAAAGGTTCAGAGCCTGCCTGACTTGGGTAGTTTAAAACTGCCCTTAGGTTTTTCTATGGCCAAGCTACAACCTCAGGAGGAACATTCCTGCCTTGGTGAACCAGGAATCCAGTCACTCTTCATCCCTAGGCAGAAAAAACCTGCACTTTCACAAAGCTGACTGTAATAGCACCACGAAGAATGTAGTTACATTGTTGTAAGAGACCTACCTGTAACCTAACACATTTGTAAAGAAAAGAGGAGAGCCCTCCTGGCGCGCCTGTGGGAACACCTTCCAGACTTCTTCAAGTCAGCTGTGGGCAGGGAGCATTAACCATCTCTTTTGGTTGGCAAGAGGTTTTTGGAAAGAAGAGGGAAGCGAGCGGGGCCAAAAGGATCTGCAGGGAATCTCTAAACCAGGCCCCCGAGTTTGCTCCGCAGGAAAGCCTGCCCCTTCTCCAGCTGCCTCTCCTTGTCCTCCAGCTGCCGCAGCCCCTGGTTCTTGCGGAACTCGCGGCGGATCGAAGCGAGGTAGAAATCCCGGTCGGTGTAGCGCAGCCCGCGGCCCTGGCGCAGCAGAGCCCGGTAGAGGGTCAGGACGGCCCGTCGGGACCACGCTGCCATGGGGGCCGGGGGCGCGGGGCGGCGTCCTGGATAGAGGTGACAAAGCGCGGGAGCCCGGTCAGCTCTGACACCCCCCGCCCGCCTGGCCCCTCACACCGCCGCCTCCGCGGCCCGGGGAGGGGCGCGACGGCCCCTCCGGGAACCGTCGGGGACAACGGGCTCCCGAAGGGCGACAGGCCGCGCGGCCCGCGGCGGGGGAACCGGCGGGTCCCGCCGCCTGGCCCTTCCCGTGGCGGGCGGGTAGGGGGCCGCCCCCGCTTCCCGCAGGGGTGCCGGGCTGGGGCCGAGCTCGCCGAGGCCCCGCAGGCACCGGCCACACCGCACTCACCGGGAAGGCGAGGAGAGGGGGAAGGGGAGGCGCTCCTGGTCCCTCCCGGCACCGCTCCCGGGGTCACCCGGCAACATGGCCGATCCGCTTCCGGGTCGTGACCTCGCCGCCGCCACCTTCCCTCCGGTCCACTCCCGCCAATCATAGAGCGAGCTCGCCGGGGCCCAAACCGTCCCTTCGGCGGAGGACTTCCGCGCGAGCGGGGGAGGGGGCGGGGGCGGGCGGGGGCGGGCGGCGGCGCAGCGCTGTCGCCCCCTGCCGGCAGGGCGGGGCGCCGCTCCCGCCACCCTACGGCGAATGGGAGGGAACCTTCCGCGCCGCCCACCCGCGCCTGGAGGCTGCCCTCTGCCGGCGGGGAGGGGGGACTGCTGCCCCCCGTTGCTCCCAGCTGGGGGTGGGAAGGGGCGGGCTGGGACCGGTGCTGCTCTGTTTTGAGGCGGTCGTGCACCTCGGGGGGGTGACGAGCCGGTTTCCTCAGCGGGGATGGCCGTGGAGAAGAGGCTGGGGTGGGGTGGGGTGGGGTGGGGGCCGGGGAAACCCTGAAAGTCTGTGGGGAGCAGGGGGCCAATGGGACCCCCACTGCAGGACCCCACGGACCCACGGTGGAGCAGCTGCTTCCCACCTCGGCTTGAGCTGCAACCAGGGCGGAGGCAGGAGCCTCCCCTTCCCCCTCAGACCTGCGCTGCCCTCCGGGCCGGGGTGGGCACCCACGCTGAGCCCACCTTGGGCACCAGGCTTGTTCCGCCATGGAAAGTCTCATTATAGCAGCCCGGGCTTCGTATGCCGCAGCGAAACAGGCTGGGATGTCAGTCTTGGCGGCTCCGTCCACCTCCGAGCGTGCTCCCCACGGCCCTGAACAGCTGGAGCACTAATAGGTGTTGCCTTTTGTCATTCTGGCTTTGACAGGCCTAAATGCCATCAAATGGCTTCGTGTCAGAAAGGGGAGAGTTCAGCACGCCACAGCGAGTCAACATCCACAGTACAGGCTGTCACGGTCACCTCCGGCTGTGCGTGCTGGCTGCCTAGGGTAACGCGGGGTAAACAGAGGTTTCTTTGGTGCTTCAGGGTATGCAGAGAGTGGCGAATTAATGCTGTGTGTCTTGAAGGTACCTCTGACCACCCTGATGCTTTTTACAGAATAACCTCTCCAGTTCAAGCTCCTTCATCTCCAAGGAACCCCGGGGCCTCGTCTGGAAGTCTCAGGGGCCTTGGGAGAAGGGCAGTAGCTGGCAGCCTCTCAAAGGTCTGCCTGAGGAAATGGAAGGAGCCTCCTGAGGCCAGGACCTTCTGCCCCTCTGTCCAGATGCGAATTCCCCTTTTCTGTTCTCGCCTTCTCTACTACATGCCTGTTCTGGGGAGTAACAATCCCTTCTTAGCTATCTCCTTCTCCCCAGGTCCTACCAAAATATAAACCATAAGTGCTTACGTGCTGTGCCTCCCATGGGGGAGAGGGTGAGAGAAAGAGCAAACCGCGTGTTGCAGAGGAGAGCACATCACTTCACGCACTTCTCAGTGACACCAGATATGACAGCGATAGAATTGAGCAGGAAGAAAACCAGAAGCTCCAGGCTGGCTCGCTTCGTGCCAATCTCCTCTTCTTCATTTCCTTTCTGAGATAAACAACCCCAATCATTTTGATCTCTCTTTGTGAGAGAGCTTGCCGTGCCCCTAATCAGCCCTTTCTGAGAATGGCTTACTTGAACTGCAGACAGTATTCCCAGCGAGGCCACGCTACTGATTTACATAATAGCATTATCATATTTTCCATATTATTCTCCCCTTCTTCCTTCTGCATGCTAATATTTTGTGTGTGCATTCTTTTTAACCTGCAGCTACTCACAGAGCCAGGGTTTGTGTGACATCCAGCTCCGTTCCTGAGTTGCTAGAGACTGTCTGGAGCTTTGTAAGTCTTATCTCCAGTTTGTTTTCTTTTCTGACTTTGCACATGCCCAGTTAAATCTTGGCAAATGTGTGTTGTTGCCCATTTGCCACATTTGCATTTTACTTACAGTCGTTTCTGATCTCAAGAGTCAATATCTTTGAGTCATCTCTTAAAAATGTTTGGTATATTGCTCATCTTTGTTTCCAGATCATCAGTTCGCATACTGAGCTATATGGGACCTTGGAGGCAACATTCATATTCCCTACCCTTAACTTTCTGCCAGAATGAAAATCGATCCTTGAACCTTCCTTCTGGCTTCCTGCCTCTTTCTCGGGTTGCTGATCCACAGAAATACTTCACTCCTCACAACAGGGTTCTGCCACTTCTGGGCAGGTGTGCTCATGAGCCCAGTCCTGAAACTCTCAAGTCTGAATCAAAACTTGCACAGCTATGTGCAGCAAACCCCTGACATGCTACGAACAGGATCTGCTGGATGAGGCTGTGCAACAACAGGCTTTCCTTGCTGCCCTCCTGCCATGGCATCCAAGGACTGTGGGCTTCCATAAGTGCCCCCTCCCCAGCCTGGCCCCCTCAGGTTGCGCCTGTTTTAGTGTTTCTTTCTTCTTTTTTCCCCCAGGCTTGACGCCAGCTCCTGGGCCCCTTGCCAGCAGCTGTGTGTGCATGTTGTGAACTCCTCCGGCCACGCCGTTCAGCGTGCCTCCAAGCTGCCTCAGCCCCTCTGGGGAGGCCGCTTGCTGGCTCACCATGCCCACTGCTTGCCCTGGGCTCCCCACTCCTGTTCCACCCAGGCATGGAAGTTCAACCCACTCCTTCTGTCCTGCAAAGAGAAGGGTGAGTGCAACGGCAGAGTGACTCGTGACCAACACTGTCCCAGCTGCTGTGTGAGTGCTGTACCTCTGGTGACATGCCAGGGGTTGTAAACTTGAACTCTGCCTTGAGACAGTGAAGCAACATCCCCCCACTCCCCAGTGTTTCCCAACCCAGCCAGCTCCTCTGCTGACCCGCCGCATGCAGCCACCCTGGCAGGGAGCCACCCAGCAGCCCCAAAGACTTGTGCTGCCCTGATGGGATACTGGCCCCGGTGCCCCATTGCCTGCAAAGCCAGTTGCCTGGTGGCTTCTTTCCCCATGGCCTCACTGGGAATGGGATGCCCCCCGTGCCTCCAGGCTGTGTCCCCACAGGAAAGGGAATTTACTTGCCCCAATGGGGTGAGGTGCAGGTGGAAAGGAGGGAGGGCATCATAGCTGTGCACCTGGAGAACAATAATGACCTTTGTTTCCGCAAATGACTAAGTGAGCTTGTGAAATATCAAGGGCAGCATGGGTGATGGGGCACAATAACATGCTGTTACCCAGGATAAGTCACAGACGTTTCCCCACCTCCCTGGGATTCTCTACAGCCACCGCTCCTCTGCCGGTCTTCTCATGCTTGCAGCTTGTCCTCCCACTCAGGGGGCCACTGCCATGGGCTGTGATGGCCATCAAAAGAAGCAAACTGCTGCTTCTGAGCCCAGCTTGTAGCCTCTGCTCTTGGGAGTCTAGTGCTATCCCCAGGGCTTCCCATCACCCATTTTGCAAGAGCAGGACCATTTCCAGCCAGGGAGACATCCCTGTGCTGCCTGCCACCAGCCAGCAAACCCTCCCTTGGCAGCAGGGAGGTGAATGTGACCTGCAGAGCTGCAAATGGCATCTTGGAGGGTCAGGGTCAGGAAAAAACCTGTGCTTGGAAACAGAAGGCTGGCTTCTTACAGGAGCCAGAAAGCAATCCCAAAATGCCAGAGGGAAGATGGGTAGTGACCCACCAATGCCATCTGAGCTTGGGTTTAATAGCCTTAATACCTTCTTGTAAAAGGACCTTGCAAGAGACCTTCTGGCAGTCTAACTCAGTTCAACAGCTCTCTTTCATTGCAGCCCTACTTCTTTACTCTTCTCAAGCATTTGGGTTCCTGCTCTCCATCTGCAATAAGCCAGGAGGGGCAGAGGGCCAAGGGTGGCGCAGGTGGCTTCTTTCCCTGAACCCCCAGCAGCTTTGATGTTGAGCGCATGTGGGAGGGAAGACGGATGCCGAGGGAGGAGAGATCACTGCTACACAGCTCTCTTTCAAGGGGCATTCCTGATTTACAGCCGAGACCCAGATTTTAGTGACAGAGAGTAACTAGCCATTCCAGGAAGCCACACTCAGGGTATGTTTTTGCCGCGGGGGGAGAAGGGAGAAGTTCCCAGCGCAGCTGCTGCTGAAGCGGGGCTTTTCAGCTCCTCAACCTCCAGCCCTGCAGCCCAGGGGGCTGCAAACACTGGCAGGAGCAAGCAGTCTCCTGTGTGATGCAGAGCTGCTGCCACTGCGAGGGTCTGCACCGACGGTTGCTGAGGAAGCTCAGTTTTATTACCTAACAAATTGAAAATGCTGCTCTAGTGTTTTTGCAGTTGGTCTGTGTGCACCTTCGTTCTCAGCATGACTTGTGTTTCTTCAACCCTGTGGCTGGGTTTGTTGGGGACTTTTTTTTTATTATTATTCCCTGGCTAGTAAGATTCCCCTCCCCCTTTTTCACTTTGCACCAGCTGCATGCTGCAGAAGGTTTCCAGAGCCATTCAGAGACCCTGCTTTTGTGAGTGCTGTTATCCTTGCAATTTTGCATCACTCCGACAGCCTCGTGGGCTTTCTGTGCTAGAAGTGTCTGCAGAGAGCTGAGAGCTTGCAGCTGATGGCGCCAGCCCCCGGAGCAGGGCTGCGCAGGCTGACCCCAGGCTTTCTGCACTCCTCTGCCCACTGCAGTGAGGTCCTACCAGCATGAACATGGAATATTAGTTTGGGTAAGGGGTGTCTGGACTCCCAGCACCACACAGGGTTTGGACCCATGTGCATATATACAACCTGAGAAGGGCAGAGCTGCTATACACTGCTGTTTCTTTTCTTTTTATAGGTGAAGGCATCTATTGCACATCTTGTCCCATTAACTCACAGGTCCTCAGATATAGATTTATTTCTGTCCTACTCAGGGAAATTTGTCTGGTTTTGCAGTATTGACATTCATTCCTCGGTAACAGTTTGAGTCAAATGCTTTAAAAACATTGGGAACCAAACAGAAGTGGGAAGATGTTTTCTACATTCTTTTATTTTTGTGTGTGTGCCTGGTTCTTACTAAGTGTCTGAGGGGGGAGGGGGGGGGGAAAAAGAGATATGACTGATGATTTGTTGCTCTCTCTTTGGAAAAGCTCCAGACTGTAGAACAGGGCTAAAATGCCAAGAAAGAGTTTGCTGCATAGAAGCAGGCTTACAATATTTGATTTTATACAGTCTCTGGGCAACATATTTTCTTTAATTTGAGGTCCTGGAGAAGTCATTTTAGATCTTTATTCAGCACAGCTTAGTTGATCTTCTTCTCAGTTTTCCTTATTTTTAGAAAGGTGAAGTGTGGTTCCTAAATTAAATCGTTACTGGGATGGACTTCAGCCAAGAGGATCCACGTTTAAAGCCGTAAGGCACAGGAAACATAAGAGTAAAACAATGGAGTTTTATTTTGTATTTTATTTGGCAGGGTGAGGAGAGATATGACCCTGAAAGATTTGAATTCTTACACAGCTATAATGTATTTCAAAAAACAGTAAGGCCTATTTCCTCTTCTCACTTCGCTTGAAAAAAAAAAAAAGCACACACAGAAATGCTGGAAATGTCTGGATTGCCAAATTTTCCTTAGTTCCAAGTTAGGGTTTGTGTTTGGGGTTCTCAGAGATGCTTACAGTAACGTCCCAAACATTAGCTGACGTGGGCTGATCCTTTAACCTTTTGCTGTCGTGCTTGTCCCCACTGCAGCCACAAAGGCAGAGCTTGTAGCACCCTGGCCCCAAACCAAGCTCCTGTCCCAAGCAACCATGGGTTATATCCTTCATGTCATCCTCTCACTTCAGTGACCCAGAGCCCTTTCTCCAGATGGGACAGTTTTGCATGGCTCCTCTGAGGCCATTTTGCAGTGACACAGCAAAGTCCTGCAAAGCTTGCTCCCAGGTGAAGGTTTGACACAGCTGGGGTATGAGCATGCCTGTGAGCCACAGAAACACGTGCCGCTGCCAGGACCAAGAATATGCCTCCCTTCCACCATGGCTGCAGCCAAATCCTCTCTGTCACCGTGCTCTGGAAAGCAGGGCAGCTGGCGCCTGCAGCTGGGGGCACATGAGCATGAAGCCATTTGCTGGTGATGCTCTCCCTGGGGCTGGGGTGACTCTCCCTGGCTGCTCCATGGGCTGCCTGCAGGGCAGCTGAGACCTCACTGCTTCCCTAGCTGAGTCACTAAAGCAGAGAGATTTAAAAAGAATATATAAAAATGGACTAATAATTAAAAATTAACTGTCCCTGCTAAACAGAGTATTAAGTTGTGTCCTTACATGGAGAACAAATGTATCCAAGCAACAAAAACAAACAGCCGGCAAGCCAGGCTCTCGGTATCCCCCTTCCAGCTTTCTAAATGGTGCTGTAAGTTTATACTGAACTCACTTTGTTTCCAAGCACCCCGGTGTTTGGCAGCATGTCCATCCCCTGATCAGCAAACCTGCTGCAGGCATCAGTCAGGAACAGACAGAGCAAGCCCCTCCATGAGGCAGAGACAGAGGGTCTGCCACAGCCTCGACCCCACTGAGCAGTGTTGCACAGTGCCTGTGACAGGCACCGAGCATCCCTGACATACAACAAGAGCTTGGGGGAAACAGCTCACTTCCAGGCAGGTCATGCCAGAGGCCCTCCATGGTGCAGCTCCCTGTACAACACCTGTTGGGATGCCAAAACCACAAAACACACAGGATTTACTTGGCATCAGATGGCTTGCACACTTCTGGTTCAATATGGTGCTTAAGGCTCCATATCCATACCCAGGATGCACACTGCACATACCAAGATCCCTTCTGATGTCTTGAGGGACCCTCTGAGACATGGTATACGAGGCTCATGGTAGAGCCATGTGCCCCCATCCTTGGCTGACCATCAGCACTGCTCCTGCAAATGAGGGTCTCCACCGTGGACTGGTTTGTAGAACAGTCAACCCTTTGCTCACTGAGGTGCTTCGAGCTCCCGCAGCAGAAGCTTGTGCTTTCCAGGGAAAAAGGTCCCAATTCTGTCAATGCCTTCTTTTAAAACCTCATAAGAAACTGAAGAAATCCCATTTACATTACTTCTTAAAGTAATATAAATGTCAGCAAAATACTTCATGTTGGAGGCAAGAAAAGTACATGGGAGAACCTTTAACCTAGTCAACTCTCATTTCTTAAACTGTCTTGCTAAATTGCCATTGGCCTAGGCTTGAATATTCATCTTCTCTTGAAAAATCGAAAGTTAAGGCATTCTGGCAATGATTTATTTTTAGACTATCCCCTATGCAGGCACAAAAATACAACTATCACTAAGAATGCTAAAAATTCTTAAAAGAAAGTTTTAACTGTTAATTTTGAGTGGCATGTTTATTCCAGGCCCCTTGTTCCAGAGACAGAAACAGCAGAAAGGCACTAAGCAATGCACAACAGAAGTGTCTAGTTTGATGGAGACCCTTCCACAAGAGAATTGAAAACATTAGACTGATGTGGAAGAGAAAGAAGAGGGAATGTGGTGCCAGATCTACCGATTATAAGGAAACCTAACCTATGATGTTTACAGTCACTATCTCTAAATGGAACCGGGAATGAACCTGAAGAGCAAGACACTTAAAAAGGTAAAAAGTTAAATAGCTGTCGATGGCAAATGAGCTTGTGAAAGGCCCTTGCCAAAGGCACTGCTGAGGCCAGGTGCTTAGGAGGATTCGGAGCAGGACCAGGCTTTGATTCTGAGTAACGGGAACAGCCAAAATTACATGAGATAGGTTTAAAAATAAGCTAAAACAAGGAGGTCACGTTCTCTTGCACAGCGTGCCGAAAAGTCAGTCACCAGAGAGACATTTCTGCAGGGCGAAGGTTTAATTTGGGGCTCCACGGTTTCCACAGCTTTACTCAAAGTGGGTGCACCCAAGGGAGGCAAGATGCTGACAAGGGACCATTTCATGAGCAGTGATGCTGATTCCCACATCCACCAGCTCTTCTGAGAGCCACTTGGCAGCCATCGTTTCCTGCTCCTGTGCCTGTCTGTGCTCATACTCACCTAACATGCAGAAGATTAGGTCTGACCAGGGCCCACAAAATCAGCAATCATTCCCCAAAACAGCCAGGCTCCCCCTCAGGCTCCCTCCTTGGGAGCACAGTCCCGCCAAGGTGGGAAGCAGCAACTTCCCTTGTTTTGTTTTCCAGCAGCCTCTCTGCCAGGCGATCAGAAATAAAAGCTGCCACACACACGCCTTGGTTTCCTTTCATACTTTGTAAAGTTTTTTATTATCTCCTCCTTTTAAGCATCCCTTTAAGGGTGAAATGAAATCCAACCATTTACAGAGAAAATGATTTCAGAATGTACATTTGATTTATCCTTAGAAAAAGTTCATTATTACTTGCTGTTTATAAATTACAGAGTGGAAAGGAGCTTTGCAGACGCTCATCTTTTTTTTTTTATTCTATTTTTGGCAAGTTCTTGCATTCTTTTGCCAAAGCAGGGTGTTCTGGGGCCACACCACCAGTAGGTCCAGGTGGACCCCAGGCTCAGAAGTGCTGCTGGATCACCTCCAGGATGACACTACATCATCATCCACACCGGAAGGAAAAATCTGTTCTGAATTCTTAGCCTCAGAGTATTTCAGATCCCTTCTTAAGCCATTATCTGTAGTCCCCAAAGCTTTAAAAGTCAGTGTATTGCATTAGAAACAGCTCTCCTTTCTTGGTGCTGGATGTGAGCCCCTCCTGCCACCCCCTTACCTCCAGCTCCCCCTCTGTTTCTATAATAAGAGCAAATTTGTCCAACATCCCAGAAATTGGAAGGGAGTTTCTTTTTGGGGGGGTGGGGAGAACACAACGATGGAGGGATTCGGGGTTCATTCTCCCACTCACTTCCCTCCTTTCTCACCAAGGTTTGAGGTCAGTGAAGCCAAGACAAGTCATCCCTTCCCTCCTCACCACCAGTGTTCACTAATCAGACCAGGGGTGACCCCAGACACGTATCTTCACAGTGCAGAGGCATAGCAGCCACAGAGATTGCTGGCAGGAGCTGGGAGACAGGGGCAGAGCCTGGGGGATGGTTGGAAGGGGAAAAGACACTACCATCCCACAAGGACACACCAAAGGGGGGCAGATGGGAACAAATACCCATTCTGCACTGACCCTCTCCCCCCACCCCAACTCATACCTTACCTGTAGGCCAGAAAATCCCCTCATTTACCTGCCACAGAGACACGAAGAACAGGCTGGCCTGAGCTGCACAACAGCAAACACCTCAGCAGGACACACGGATTGGAGAAAGCAACAGGAAGAGCGGACTTGAGCACGTTGTCCTTCATACCAACCACACAGACACAAAACCACCCCATCTTTTCTGTCCCTCGCTTGGGTATGACATTACCCCCAGTCCTCTGGAGGGGCAAATATGGTCAACTTGCCCTGTTCCCTCTGCTTTAGGAAGCTCACCTGCTACGGGTCCACCAAAGCCCACATCCTTCCCTTCACTTGGGGCGAAGAAAGATGATGAGTTCCCCACTCCAAAGCCATGCGTGGGCACACAATCCCTTTTTTTTAGGTAGAAAACACAGAGAAAGACAAGAGCAGAGGTGGGCAGAGAGAAAGAAGCACAGGGTTTGGGGATGCCACACACTGCCTCACCTACTACCTGGCCCTCCTTTGCACCAATTAATTTGAAGGTAGAAAGGGTTCGGGCAAGAAAAAGCACAGAGCTGAAGATGGCTGCAGGGAAAGGCTGGTAGTGCTTTCCCACCTTCCACCAGATGGCTTTGCTCCCAGAGATGCAGCAGGCACATGGCTTCGCTACTCATGACTGCAGCAACCAACAGACATCAGGCTCTGGTGGTCTGATCCCAGTTCCAGCCCAGGGGCAGAATGGGGTTTTTTTAGTCCTTCCCTTCTCAAACCTCAGCACCTGGGTCAGATAAGGTCAAGGAGCCTCAACTCTCACCGCAAAGAGTTCAGCATTGGGAAATGAGGGTCTGATACAAACCTGCCCCCTCCTTTGCCTCTCCTACCACCCACACACCCACATGATTTTGGGTTCCCCCTTGCGGAAGTTGTCTGGGAGGGTGGCTGTCCCCTCTGCGTGCTGGCTGCAGAGGTCCCAGCGCAGCAGTACAGGCAAGGCTGGACAGAGGGCAAGGTACCATCTTAGGAAATCACTGTGCAAAAGTCCCCACCCCCTCCAGGGACAAGGAAGATTTTTAATGACAAGCACTCTAGCTCCCTAAGGATAATAAACACAGGGTTAGCCAGACAAATTAGACAGAAACATTGACTGGTTTGGCCTTAAATCAAAAAAATGTTTAAATGATTCTTAAGAGAAAAAAAAACACAAAAAAGAATGCATTTCATCTGTAAAGTCCCTTCTTCCCACCACAACAGAAGTCTGTTTAAATTTAAATTTCCTAAGAATAAGGAAGTGAATAAGTCCAGGAGAAGGACAAGGCCAGATTCCTGCAGAAGAGCCCCAGTACTGCTCTTCCAGTAGAACCTTCTCCTCCTGTCCAAAGGGGCAGAAGGGAGAGGCAATTAGGAGGGAGAGGCAGAGAATGATGGAGCAAATGATGGAGAGAGAGGGGAGAGAAGGCAACAGGCTGTACTTCAGGAGTAGAAGATCCAGATATTGCAGCTGTGGGCTCATCTGAAACTCCCAGGAGACAAGGGCCATACTTCAGTGGTGAAAACATGACTTGAAGCACACTAAAAATGCCCAAGGACTCCCTACCCACACCCATGCACAGGAAGGACTGGTAACAGGGCAAAGGCTGCTCCCATTGTAGAAGACAACAAGGTGCAGCCCCAGCACACATGCATTTTATCCCCTGCTTCATGGGGCTCTGGTGCTGCCAAAGCACCCACTGAAAGACTGGCTTCTCTTTATCTCCTGTCTTCAGCAAGGTCTGGCACTGGGCTTGTGTTGTTACTGAGCTAAGGCAAAGCCAAAGGTCTAAGAGAGATCTCAGGCTCCCTTCCAAGAGTAGAAGTGAAAAGTAGCTTCTTCCTTCCATACTTTTCTGCTACTGAATC